>NC_017854.1:2216240-2402212 GCF_000002495.2 Pyricularia oryzae 70-15
TTGTAAGAAACAAGGTTGTGTATATGTGGTTTATTGGTTTCAGGGTATTTATTCATTTACCATGCAGCATAAGGATCTTGATCTCCTTTTTGGCCGGCTTCTTAGCCGCTTGTGGCCTCGACTGAGGGGCGGCTTGAGGGCGATTGGCCTGTTCAGTATGATGCTCGTTTGCAGACATGGTTGTTGACTTGTGTCGTAAAATGTAAAAATGTGAGACTGGTAATCTAGACCCGAAGCAGATGTTTGGCTTCGCAAGCAGACAACTTCTTATCATATTCTTTTGTCTCTCTTTGTCTAGTCCCCAGTACTAGGTGAATGACAATGACAGCTTCCCAGCGAAGCATCCCATTCCCCAAGTTGCTGGGGCATTTGTCAGCGCCACGACGCCGACTCGAACCGGACAGCGTTCCTGTTCGGGAGGGTGTCAACAGGGCGGGAGTGGCGTTGTAAGTAAAGTGAGTGGTTCGAGTAAAAATTTCATTCATTTATTAATAACTTCATTTCCACACACGCATTTGCAACATATTTGAAAATTGACGCTAAAATTTCACCAATGAGATGCCGAAATAGTCCCGTTTTGAACCTTAGAAAAATCAATCTGACGCTCGTAATGCTGAGGTTCGGTTCGTTCACCGCGGTAACGACGCTTCTTGTGATAGTAAAAAAAACATAAAAATACAAAATAAAAATAAAAAACAACCATCGTCAAAGCCATTTACGTTATATCTCGGAAGGCGTCGAGATATCGGGCAGTGTGGTAATTGCTTATTTGCCCACGCACCTCGACATACCAAATTGGGCTTCAAAGCTCTCAACCGATCGAGCTTCAACCGAGACAGGTCGGCCATCATTCAACTATTTTTGGCACGAGTACACGAGTACATTGATGCTGTTTGGCGACTGATAGGCTCGGATGTATTTGGTTTATCGTACTCATGGGTATGAACAAACCTGGCAGAATAGATGGATTGGTCTGGGCTTGGTCTGGACCTAGTCTAGTTGTGCTATATATGTAGGTAGTTTTAGGCATCCTATCTGATTACGATCAAACCTACTTCAGCACGGCTGACCTTTTATGATTGTCCTAACTGACACATGTTGATCAAATATTATCATATCTGCAATATCAACTAGGTCTCGTCGTCCTCCTCCGGCGTGGATACGAGCTCAGAGCCCACCCGCTTTCGCATCTCACTCAACGTACCATACTAATATGACCCAAGTCGACATCATGATATTCGGCAAAGGTTCCATGAGTGAAAACTTAGTGCCCATCTCAAAGCAGATGAATGTATGCGATCCATTCTTAACAGTTCTCTCACCAAACATAGAGAACCAGGTCAAGAAAGTGCCCCGTTGCCAGGACTACTCGCCAAATGGGGTTTGATATCAGCACATCTTCGGCACAACAACAGTCACTGAAAAGACTGAATTGCAATTTGACATCCGTGCTAGCAGGGTTTCGGTTATCCCGAAGGGTATCTGAAAGTCAGTTTGGGTTTCTTGCCGTTGGCCCTTTCTGAAACTGTCGTTGGACAAAAGCATGGGAGGCGGTCACTGTCGCAGTCATGCGTTTTGGACTCAATCGCGCCCGTCATTGACGCAGATCATTGTCACGGGAGCTTGGAGAGATGCGTCAAAGTCATCCTGCTTTCTCGTTTCCGACCCCTCTATGGTACAGTGGCATCCGTCTCTAATGCTGTTCAAATCGACATTGACTGGCCGTGATAATCCCGGACGCTCCGCTCTATTATCATGCTCGTAGCATAGGTATCTATTGGCGGGACTTGTTGCGGGGGTCGTTCTTCCACTCGTCGCCTGCAAATGGGGTTAGATGAGCTAAACAACTAGGGGCTTCGAACGGTGATGGTCGCAACGTACTGGCCTCCATGGCGGTCTGGGCCTTGTACACTCCGTAGTAGATAACGGCACCTGTTATGACGGATCCCAAGTCAGAACGATGACCAAACGCAGGTAGATATCGTCTGAGTATCAACTCTTCGTAGCTGATGGCGCGACGCATGCCATCTGCTCGTTCGTATCATTGAAACGTACCAGCAACGAAGAAGGGGGCCATGGGCTCCACTAGTAACATGGCAAATAACGTCAGTAAAAATTCTCATGTTTCGCTCCATCCGTTCGAGGTATCGGGAATCGGCATTGCGCGTGGTAACACGTCGTCGGACTCGACTTACTGACGGGGCCGGGGAACTTCTTGAGCGGCGTGACGCCGAACATCTTGGCGAAGGGAATGCGGAACATTTTGGCGGCAATTGAGCAGCTCAGAAGGATATACTGGGCTGGGAGTCGAAATGGTGATGGGTTGATCGTTTTCCTAGCTTTGGACGTCGCCGTTAACCGATTGGCTTGTCCGAACCTTTTTCGCAGCGCGGGTCTCGAATTGAGAATTTGTTGCCTGAGGCAAGCAGCTCCTCAGTTGGCACTAGGAGCTTCGACGGAACGGCAACAACAATATTGCGGAAAGCTCTCCCTCCCCAAACACAGGACCCACACTCCAGTCGAAGCTAATGGGAAGTGGAGCCGAAGCTTTTAGTGACGTACCTTCCCCCGCAAATGAAGCTCGTTCCATTCCCAGGGTCACTCAGCTGAGCTCCTATCTGAGGTGTCTCAAGTCCCGGGTGTCTTGGCCACTTCTCATGCCATCCAACCGAAGCTTGTCCTGTTTTTCGTGTCAAGGTTTGCTTCCTCCTCTCCAAACTCACCTTTCCAACTTCATCGCTCCATCTATTCCAGAGCTGCCAGCCAAGTGCGGGGTGCATAAAACGTCCAGACTTTTGGCTGCGGTTCAATTCATCCAATTGATTCCAAACACCACCCTCCTTGTCCCCGGCAATACATCCGCTTTCCCCTCTCACAGACGCCAGTGTCTCCCTACCTACCTCATCTCTACCCACGCTATTGCTGCATTATCGAACCGTTCAGTTCAAGCTGCGGCACCCCTCAGAAATAACCAGGCTTTCTGCCTGCATAGGACCGAATCACACGACTGACTGACTGCATTGTCGCTGTGCCTGCCACTGCCTCTAATTGCTGCTGCCGCTGCCACCTCTGTCTCTGCTTCACTCCGACCGTCCTCTGCCCGAGTCGATCGATTCACACCACCCTCCATCACCGTTTTCGCCAATAACAGTCCTGCCACAAAGTAGATTGACGTCCTGTGACACGCTTCCTGAGGATTCTGGATTTGTTGCAACCGACGAACCTCTACTTGCAAGGCTCCGTTTTCGGCCTGCCTTGTAAATCCGGCGTACATCCGATAACATATTCAACTTTGACTGAACATACTTACTACCTCGCCTTACCCTCAATCATCACGACTTGTAATAATGCTTTCTCGTCGTGTCCTTCGGGACGCAGCCACCCCTCTCCGCAGCGCCTCGCGGTGCTTTGCAACCACGGCTGTAGCTAGGCAACAATCCAAGCAGAGAACACCCTCCCTCGCCGATATCGAACCCAACAGGCAGACGACCTTTGCGGAAAAGCAGAAGGCATTTCGGCAGCAGTTAGCAGAGGCGCAGAAACAGCGCGATGCCAGTTTGTCCACTTCCTCCCCTACTTCCTCCACTTCCCGTTCCTCGCAGAGCAACTCCGACGTCGATGGCATCCCAGGGAGCGGACAGGGCTTGGGCTCACTTAGCACCGCCAACTCTAAAGGAACGGCCGTCGATGCTGCCAAGGCTGCGGATCCGGAAGAGCCTCCGCGCAAGCTTGGCCCGCTGACCAGCCTAATCTACGGCACAAAGGAGGGTCGCGAGATGGATGCCCAGATCGAGGCCAGCTTCAGCCAGGTGCTTGCACGTGGCAAGTACGTACACTCTATCGTGTTTCACGAGGTCAAGCACAAGAAGACGGACGAGTACATCGATCTCGTTGGCAAGTGGTATCCTCGCATGGCTTCGATGCCTGAGAATAAGGTTCATCTTGTTGGAAGCTGGAGGACCGAGGTTGGAGACTGCAACACATTTGGTACGTTGGTAGAAGCATTGATGTTGCGCTTGAAATGCTGTTGCTAACTGCCAATCTTCAGTTCACATTTGGGAGTATCAGGGCTACAACGGATACCATGAATCACTCAGCTCGATTTCGAGGCACCCAGAGTTCCCAGCATTTAACGATAAGCTCAAGAGCCTCATTATATCCAAGAACACGTCACTCATGCAGGAGTTCTCCTTCTGGCCCACGACGCCGCCGCGCCAGCTGGGTGGACTCTTTGAGCTGCGATCGTACACGCTACACCCGGGCAACCTCCTAGAGTGGGAGACACACTGGCGTAGGGGACTGAAGGCCCGCCGTGAGGTCATGGAGGGCGTGGGAGCATGGTTTGTCCAGATTGGAGACCTCAACACGGTTCACCACCTTTGGCAGTTTGCCGACCTTGAGCAGCGCAAGGTTACGCGTGAGAAGAGCTGGGGCATTGAAGGTTGGAGCGAGACGGTGCACAAGACAGTGCCGCTTATCCAGACTATGAAGTCCAGGATTCTGGTCCCACTGCCGTGGTCTCCAGTCGCTTAAGACGTCCCACACTTGTCCCAGTCGCCTATATTCGAACCAATGACCATCCGGGCCGTTAGTTTTTAGCATACTTGTACACTGCGATCGCGTTGCATGGTGCATTCTTCTGTGTTTAGGAGTTTCTCATTTGTCATTTTTAGGCTCATTATGGTTGTTTGTTGGAATCAGCTGTGCTGATATTAGTACATTTAGATTCGGTGCAATAACAATTGATATCCAGCTCATTTTGTCATGGAAACCCGACCATTGTGAAGTGATCACTTGAGCCTCGTTCACTCTTCCAGCTCCTCTCCCATGACGGCGGCAAGGTTACGTCTAGCCATAGTCAGAGTATGGCTCAGCGCACCCAGTTTTGCAGACAGAGACATCAAACTCGGGTCTGCGCTCTCGACACGGATTTTCTCCCTCACGTAGACCTGCACCGCGTCACCATCCTTTTCTCTACCGCCCGCAGCCCCACCAGGGTTTCTACTACTGCTCCGCCTGGTGCTATCCCTCGTTCCCGATAGCACGGGTGGTCCGCTTTGACTCACAGGCCGTTTGACGCTCAGCGTGGGTGAGGTCCTAGGCCCGTGTCGGCGGTGCTCCTCCTCGCCACCCGCGGGCTTCCCGTCCAGACCGGCGCAGCAGTAGCCAAAGATGACGTCGCTCTCGTCGTGCTCGAGGCGGCGGGCCGTGCCAATGGCCAGCGCGAACTTCATGCCGAATGAGGGCGCCGCATCAGCGGGCTCGAGGCTGCGCACCCACAGGACCAGCGCGGACTCTTGGAGCGAAAAGTAGATGGATATGTTGTGCAGCGGGTTAGCGGCCGAGGCGTCAGTTTGCTGCTGTGGTGCGGAGAGGAAGTTGTTGAGGTTGGAGGTTGGTGGTGGTGGCGCCGGCGGGGCGAGGAAGTGCCCCGGCGCTGCTGAGAGCGTCGTCCAGCCCGGATCGGTGTCCGTCAGCGGCCGGCCCTTGAGTATCGCGGAGGATTCGTGCAGCGTCGTTGAGAGCAGCCTCAGTTGGGCAGATACAAAGGCCGCGGCGGCTGTTGCGTCGGCGGCAGGCGGCAGCGTCGTCTTCGAGCCGCCTCCTTCCGGTAGGAACTCGAGGGTACGGGTCAGGACGTCGAGGGCGTCAGTCAGGCGGGCATGCAGCAGTGTTAGGGGTGCGAGGTGGATGGGATGCGTCGGGTCGATGGACAAGGTCTGCGGAGGGGCGGTGCGCAGACGCAGCGACAGCGTGCCCTTGACGATGCGGGTGCCGACCCGCGTGACGTGGCCCTTGACCGACTCGTTGCGCGGCGTGCTCACAACGAGAGTGCTGCCTGGGTCGATGGGCGCGAGGAGAGCGTAGCAGTCCTCGAGGCCGTGGCGGAATTCGCCCAGAGTGGCTTGGAGGTCATCGAGGAGCCAGGTGAGCTCACGGCGCTGGAGGGCGGGTTGGCTGTGGGTTAGTTGTGTGGTGTTTGAGGGTGAGAGATATGGTTTAAGGGTGCTTTGTTATAGATCATATCATAGAAAGAACACATCACGAACCTGCGTGTCCTGGATTGCCAGCTTGAGCTCGGCCGCAGCTATTGGTGGGTAGATATCGACAGACATTGTAGAGGTTGGTGAGGTTCGGGGCACGTGAGGATCGATTGAATAAACAATCGCTAAGGATTGGTAATATGGTACATTCTAACACTATCAAATCATTCGCTTGGAATGAGAGGGGCTGCCCATCTGGATGCCAGTTGCACAGTTATGATATGGGTTGCGCGAGCCGTTGCTCCGAATTGGCGCAAGTTGGTCGTAGGTTTACATGAAGACGTTGAAAAGCCAGCGTGTGACGCAATAATGCGTGGAGAGTTTGCTACACCTGCAGTGACAATCACGTGATATTTCAATCTGCGTCTGCTGCAACAAGACATACCAATCCTAAAAAGCATCATTCTGTATATCTGGACGTATTAATGGCGGGGGTAGGGTTGTGTCTTCTTCAGAATAAAACAGAAGTTTTGTCGTCGGGGAGAATGGTATAGATATTGGCCGTGAAGCTGATAACTCCGTTTATTGTTACCCGTCATTCTATGGGCCTATCACTCAGGCTAACAAGCTTTTGCACGTTTTTTACTAGACTTCGTGCAGGTTTCACAGCCTATCGTACACAGCCAAAAAGCATTGGGTTCTAAATCGAGCATAAAAATGGATGACCCTTTGCGGAACATGGGACCTGATATCAGTGAGCTGCAGGTGATTTGTGGTGGGTGGGGCCGCCCGACAACAGCAGCTGTGGCTCGGCTCCGGCTCCGGCCGCCAATTGAGCTCCAACAGTCAAATCAATAATTTCGTCACATGCTCGCAACTTACCATATTTCCAACCAAGATACTAATCGTAGTCCTCACCGCAACCCCCGCGACAAAATGCGCAGTCAATAACAACACATCATACTACTCAACTGCCTCTGTGCTACTCACAGCCCACCCGCACAGACTTTGATCAGCAATAAACAGAAAATCACAAATGGCCGATCCATTATCACCACCAGCAACCGCAGCGCAGGGCGCATCCGCACCAGCCATGAAGACGACGCTCCCCTCCCGCCCGGCCAGCTCCGGCACTACCAAGAAGCCTCGCCTCCCGACTGGCGCGCGTATCCTATCGCGCACGCTCAACACCTCGCGCCCGCCGCACCATAGTAACCACGCCAAGGCCAGCGCCGCCGGCGCGCCGGTCACGCGCGCGGACCCGCACCTCGCCCCGAAGCGACGCATCGTCATCCGGCGGGGCACGAACCTCGTCGCGATCCTGAAGCGCGTGCAGAAGCTGCTCGACAAGAGCCCCGGCGGTGCGCTGTCGATGGGCCTGGGGGATTTGGTGGGAGGTGGTAAGAAGGGGGGCAAGGGTGGTGCTGGTGCAACGGGCAAGAAGGGCGGCGCCAAGCCTTCGGCCGCCGAAGATGACGGGGTGCAGGTCGGGGACGACAGGTTCCCCGTGGTTGTAGTCGGGGCGGGCGCGCTCAACATAGAAAAGGCTCTCAAGACGGCGGCCGTATTTCAGCGGAGGGGTGATTGCGTCGTGCGGATATACACCAGCACAGTGAGCGGGGTGGATACCTACGAGGTTGAAGAGGATGAGGATGAGGATTGTGCGGACGGTCATGATGCTGGAGCAGACGCCGACACGGAGATGTCGGGCATTGGCACCACCGGGAATGCGGCCGGTGGTGGACGAACGCTGGGAGGGAGGGCGACGGTCGTGAAGCAGAGGAGTCGCAAGGCCAGCGCGCTAGAGGTGGCCATCCGTCTCAAGACGTGAAGGGGGTTCTTTGTGCATTGCCTACGATATTTGGCGGACGGATACGGGCTTTTTTTGCGGTATGTTTTATTCCTTTGGGATGATGAAGTCCCACCTGAAACAACACATTCCAGGTTGCATGGACGTTGCCGGCGGGAAAGGACTTCACAGGTTTGCTTTTACGGAGTTTTGCATGGAGGGATAGGTCACTATGCATTCTTGGTGTTTTGGCGTTTTGCTAGAGAAGCTGTCATGTTGCATCTCGAGCCTCCTCATGTTTAAGGTAATGGGATTATCATTCCATCGGGTTTGGATGTGCTGTTCAAAAATAAAAATTACCATGTCGATTTCGTGCATGACTTTACCTTATCGACTCGGTTGAACATGTTCAAAACGTATTTTTCCTCGGGGCTTGCCAGTGCATCCCTTGTCCAGGGCTGTACGGAATACTGTATAACCGTACTATTTATTCTTCGGCTCCGAGGCAGTACCGATATGGTTTTCTTTTTTTTGTTTATCTATTTATGTACATGGGTTGAGGTTTGGACTTATTACATCTGATCCAGTTACCGACCAGGCGCAGTGACTGCGGAGGATCATCAGAAGATCAGAAGAAATCCCACAAAAACCCATAATCCGCGGAAAGGAGGCCTGTCAACTGGATCCCAGCTCATCTGAAGAAGCCCGTTTGCGACAAACCCTTCAAGCTATTTGGCTGCCGTTGTCACCTCAGCAAACGTTAAAGAGTCAAACACAGACAAAAATACCATGTTCTTTGTTACATTCTGTCTGCCGTTCGCTCAGACGCCAGGTAGTTGGCTAAAAAGCGGGGAGGAACACAAATCATGCCAGAACAGGGTCCTTTCCTGGACGAGTGAGTCAAAATAACTTGTCACAAACCACTGAAACAAAACGCTTCCCTTTGACGTGATGTGGATAGTAGTCACGTCATGTTATAGCCTAGGTTTCCCTCCCTTTTTTGTGACAGTTTGACAACTCCTGCGGGTCAACACATGGCTGGCTTGGAAATGCAATCAACGAGAAACAAGGGAGCAAGAACAAGAAACACAGAGAGCAAAGAGATCAAAGCGAACAAAAAGAACAAAGGAACCGTGGCTGTTGATTCGTGGATGAATACGAAATTGTGGCACAATAATTTTTGTTACTCGATTTTCTTCTTTTACTTTTTTCTACGGTGTGAACTCGATGTAAGTGAGGCGTTGCGTTCCCCGGTGGCTTTCTTGAATATTCCATGTTTTTCTTTTCTTTTGTTCTCTGTAACACGGACATTGGACCGTTCCCAATAAGTCGAAAGTCCGTGTTGAGAACTTTTGGAATGTGATCAATTGCTTTTCTACCAGCTATGACTTTGTGCACCCCAGTATCCATGTCAACAAAAAATTGAACTCCAAAAAATGTAAGCAGATTATGTGAGCATGTAAATCAGAGTAAGAAGACGATCAGATTCTAAATGCAGCCGCAGTGATAATGGCAACATCAGCATCAGCATCGCCGTCTGCATCGCAACAATAATTAATCAGTACGACGTGAGCCCATGAAGCCTGCATACGTCGGTAACACCGCGAAGGATCTCTCGGCCGGTATGCGGGGGTGCTATATAAAGCTGACCGCTTGCCGTCGCACGTACTCCGTATATGCACCTCCAGTATGCGGCAGCCCTGACCGCACTAGGACAAGCGCTAGAAAACATCTCGAAAAAGTCTGCCCGAGATGTGCTGGCCGCTCGTATCACCAGCTACGTGTTACAGAATGAATAGTCCGGCATTTTTTGTCAAGTCACGTTAGTCAAGCAACCGGCCTATGAAGAGACTAAAACGAAACTAGACACTGGAGATCCCCATGATTAGAACTGCTAGCCTAGTACTGCTAGTCTAGTCTTTTGTTGGCGTGGCTCTGCAGTCTGTGTTGTTTGTGATCAGTGCTGCATAAAAGATATTCCTCATAGTATTGTAGTATTGACTGTAGTCATTACTTCTTGCAGTGGCAAACGCGCCAATATCGACACGGAACTATGACGTTGGCGCGTTGGAGCTGCAGACACTATACTGTAAACTATAAGCTCACTTTGCTTCTTTCCCTGCTGTTCGTTTCTCTCCGCTATCGACCTGACTAAGGTGAAGAACAAAACGTGTGACGCCATTCATCAAAGACAATCCGTTGCGCTGCCAGCCAAACAGGGGGTGCATGGGCAGTTGACACGCAAGGATCATGGGGGTTGTATGGGCAACATGGGTGAAAAAGAACACCGCGCACACTACGTTAAAGTGCACGGAGGCTCAAGGAACGGGCAGACCTTGTTCAGCGCGCAGAGCTTTGACAACTGGGGAATCCCTTCCCCTTGCGAAACATGGAGGTCACAAGTATTCAAACTGCATTTAGGTAAACTGTAAAGAGACTGGGGGGTTTGTCGTTAGTGCTATCAGGCGCGATTGCGCCCAGCGCATTCTATTCTGCGATTGGAAGGCGACAAAGAGGAAAAAGGGTCCATGAAATTATCCAAGAGTGCGCCGCTTCGCAAAATCAAAATGCGCCCACTTGATCATTTCGCGCCGTGATTGTAGTGGGATGGAGGGAGAGAGAGAAAGCTGTCGCAAACGCAAAAGGACTAGCCACGAACAGGGCGTTGTCCTTCGCGACGAGGGACCTAGCAAAGAAAATCGGTTAGCGCAAAAAGGACAAGCAGGCATTAGGCCGGGTGGTTCTTGGTCCCTTGCTGCGAACCAATGAGGGCTTTTGGTGAAACCCCAACGGCGCCTGGGGGAAATTAAAGCAAAGAAAGGAAAAATTGATCAAGGACCCCCAAAGTTGCGCCAACCGATCGCTTATGGTCGCGGCGTCATGTCGCTTTTTTTTCTTCCTACCTTGCTGCCCCTCTTTGTGTCAGCAACGCAAAATCCCAAACTTGCCCATGCCGTCCTTTGTCTATTTGATCCACCTCTTGCCGATTTTTGCCTGTGCGGGTCAAAAGAAAAAAGGAAGAAATATTTGCCGCGACACGGAAATACGGAATCGTTGGTTTTCTTCTTTGGTTCTTCGGCGTCCAAAGTTGGCAATACTACAGAAGAGAGGCGACGGAGAAAAAAAAAAAAAAAAAAAAAAACCTTGCTAGACCGTAAGCTTCCAGAATAGTATCTCGCAACATGGTTGGCCCAGAGGCAAAGACTCGCTGTCATTGCTGACGCATAAAGCCCATAAATAGAGGGATTCGTGGCGGTGGGCAGGATTGTGCATCGTGGCCCACGGTCCAGGCCTCGTGCGGGATTTCTCCCGTCCATTGGTTCGTTATTCCCCTGTTCGTCGTAGAGTCACCAAAGGCGGTGGTGACGTGTAAATTGGGTAGCGAGAATAGTAAAGTCGTGTGTTGTAATGTACAGACTTGCAATGCTTCAATTGGCTTCTTTTGAGTGCTCGTTCAATTTGACAAAATACACTTTTTTCTGTTGCGACGACATATTAGACTGAAGGTGATATTGTATACCACTAATAACTTACCACATCTTGGGTGTGCCTTAATCTCCGGATGAAGTAGGTTTTGCAACAAGCGACTCCGTTGTTGCATGGGGTTTTTCAAAAGTCGAGGGTACGTCCAGACAGACTAATTTCCCAGTGCAGCTGCCAAGTCACCGCTACAAAATGCCTCCAGTAACCGGTAGGCTGGGATCAGTCTGTGCGAAAGTGCCTCAAGCCCCAAAAGTGTGGGAACATTCGAAAATGGTAGCAAAAACCCCATCACTCCATTTGATCCATCTTCTTGGGGTGTCCTTGGTCGGTCAGGCACGCCGATGCTAGCCCAAAAAGGCGTACGCCAGCGCAGGTACCCGCGGGCCAACATTGGGCAGAGGCGTTATAGGTGTCAAGGGAGGTGGGTCCGTTCCTTGGTTCGTCCCACCACACCATCAGCAAGCGACTAGCCGGATCTCAATTTGGGAAGGTACGTACTTGTGGGCTCCACTATTTTGGGCGTGTCCCTGTGGTCGGCCGTTGCCGCCCATTGTCTTTAATCTCCCGCTCTTTGTGTCAGCGCCGCCCCAGGATCATCGTGAATGGATGAGATCCTTCCTGCTCTCAAGTCTCTTTTCTACCCTCGCCGTCCTCCTCCCACACCTCCTTCACTTCCATCTTCTCTTCACCCTGCAACGTCCACCACCGTCACGATTCGACATACAACAAGCTCACAGACTTCGTTGGCAAAGTCTCAGACAATCGTTTTATGATATTGGATTACAAGCCGCGCTAGTATTCTCATTTCACATCGACATTCTTTCCAGGCCTTGGAGCATATGATCGATATCTTTGACCAAAGGACAACACTTCCGACAAACATTCCCGCCTTGGACAGATCGCGGTACATCACCATTCACTAGTCCCAAAGACATAGCTCAGAGAGCACTTGTATCATTCAACCAGAAAACAAAACTCCCATATCAGACACAATGCAGTTCAAGTCGATAGCTGCTGCGCTCCTGCTGCCCCTCGTGGCCGTCAACGCCCAGGACAGCCTCATCACCACCACCATGACATCGACAGAGACCCTGACCAAGACGATCAGCTTGACCCGCGTCTCCACTGTCACCAGCTTCACTGGCAACAGCACGGCAGCACCAACGGGTACCGGCGCCGTTTCAACACGCGTACCAACTGTTGTTCCCACAGCGACCTCGCCGCCGACCATACCAGAGAATCCCGCCTCGATCCTGCAGGTTTCCAACATGGCGTATGCTGGTGTCGCCGGTCTTGTCGCTGCCATGTTGCTGTAAGAGCCGTCGTTGTACGAGCCTTTCGCATGGAGCCAGCTTTGTGCGCGCATGCGCGGCAATCAGAACGAAGGGACGAAGAAGAGACGAACGGGATCGTCCCCGCGCTATGGGACGCCCCGAAAGTTTGAGACATTAACAGGTCTCGAACTCAATCGACTACGAAACCCCCACGAATTCTTCGATGCGAAACATCAATTCAATTGTTTCCTTTGTCGCAAATATCTGCCTTTTGTCTTTCAGCCTTCATCATTCACGCGCGCGCGCGAGTATTGATACCAGCCTGCATCGCATTGCTGCCTTTTCAACCAACACGATCACGACCAACGACACGACTCTTGTTGCAACAACAACAAGCACCATTACCCAACCTCTTCCTGCCTCGTCGACGCCTGCGCCGCCTGGCAGTTTCTCCAATTGACTTTGTGACCTATCGTCACCCCCATCGTCCTGGCTTTTTCTTTATCTTTGGCGACTGGAAAAGTTTTGAAGCTTTTATTTTACCATTATACTTTAAACCCCCACAATCGGCACGTGTGGTGGCGCCGACGGGTGACCGACCCTTGACTCGCCGCCGCTACCCGCACGCCCAACGCAAAATGACGTCGATTGTTTTCAATCTTATTCTTTCCTTTCCCAGCAAGAACCCGTCTTTGCAATCAGCTTCATGGATGGCGCCGGCTCTCTTGGCCTTGTTCCAACATGTACTGTTTTGACGGGTTCACTGGGTCATTGGGACTTTGGGCCTATGGTTCAACTTCACCTTGTTATTCTCTGACTCTTTTTGAGATATACCAATTTGGCATTGTCTCAGGTTGGGTTGGATTTCTTGATACCCCGCGCTTCACATTCGCCTTGCTTTTGAATTCAGCCGACGCCATACTTTTTTCCTTTCTTATTTTCTGTGGCAATTCTTTTGTTTCGCTTCTGGACCTTCATTTCTTCATTTTATTCGCATATGTTCTTTTTTTCTTTTTTACATGCACGAAGGAGATGTCATGTATCTACTGCTTGGAGCCTTTGATAGTTTGGAACCCTAATGGTTCTTTTGTGAGCGAGGAGCGTTTACTGGCGCTGGTTTTGTTTTTAGCTAGCCATGAAGACGTTCTATTTCTCCAACTCTACATGACAAGCGTGAATCTGATCCGATGAGTGTTGTCTCTGAACCCAGCCATTGTAAACCGATGTCGTTGTATTTTACTTGGGTTGTTGGCCCCCATACTCCACGCGTAAGTGATCGACAAAGTGACAGCGTCCGTGCCGACCTTGGCTTGCTCCGATCGCTCACGAATGTTGCTGTGGATCGAACTGCAACTAGCACGGTGTGGAAATCCGGAGCACCCAGCGCAATATATTACAAAACTCAGTTAATAAGGTTCAAAGATTTGATTTGAGCACGACAACGAGGTTGGCAATCTGCGAAAATGAAGTCATTTTGTTGGAAACGCTTGTCTACTCGACTAAACAGCACAATATCCTTGTCAGATTCGTCTTTTCTTTCCCACGTACGTCTCCTCAATAAGCGGCGCCAGATATGTCACCTATTCATCGATTGGCAGGATACCCACGCCGTCGAGACGGCATGACTGTATTGGAAACGCGGGGAAGCTGTGCAGCAGTGGTGGGAAGCAAACCACATGGTTCTTTTCTGGAACTAGTTGTAATCTAAGCTGCGCAAAGTATGCAGCTTGGTATGATGTGTAGACTTAAGGAGCATGCATCATCCCTTTTTCCGCCAATGCCCACGATGAGGATGACAAGGGCCGTTCTATGTTGGCAAGTGTATCGGATGTCTACAGCGAGTCTCAAACTGGGATGTCTAATACTCTAGTAATTTCCAGTATAAGCAACTGTTCCTTCAAACTATGGGCCTCCTTGCGATGTGCTTACATACCCTCTGTCCTTGATTCGTACTACTTTGCTGCTCTTACTAGCTAGCAAAAAGGGAGACGATGCAAAGCTGAAAAAGAAAGAGAAAAAAAAACAGGAACAATCGATATGCTTCTCATTCTCTCATAATCAACCCTACCTAGTTTGTCCAAGTTTGTTCAAGTTTGTCCATATACATTTTTCTTTCGTCATCCACCGTTGAGATCCTACTGCAGCGCAGTCATGCGAGGAGAGATTGCTCGCTCTACTACACGTAGAATAGGATTCTATGTCGATCTCTGGTCTATATTGCATAATCACATCCCTGCCCCTCACCTTTGCTCCAGAGCCTCCTGTATAGGGTCTTTTTGGTGCACACAGTTAGCTACAACGGTCCTATCATAGGCGCTCACCCTACACTGCGGTACCAATCTGACGACCTTGAAGCGACGTAGATCGGTTTCCGTATTTGCGTGAAGACTTACTGGATAGGTCTATCATGTTTGTGGATAAACACAAACATGTCTCTCATGTATATATACACATCATGATGTATCGCCTACAGAGGGCCGATATATTGCAATTGGTCACTCGAGAAAAGTGATTGATATGCACGTGACAACAGCAGTACAGTATTTCAATTCTCCTTCTATCAATGATATCCCTCTTACACTCAAGGCAAAGCAAACTCTGTGCTCCCGCACCGCAATATACGTCCTAAAAACCAAGACAGGTCATTTTAAGAGCAAGTCAGAAAGAACGAGGCCGTTTAGGATTATGCCAAAACAAATGAGAGACTTGGCACACATACATTCACTCGGCCGGCAACCCACCATGACTGATGCCATCCGGATGCAACTTCACACAGAGCTGGTATATTTTTCAGTAGGCCTCGTAGACTACGTGGAAGGGCTTACGCAAGCAGTAAGCATTATAGAAGATCTCTATGGGGCTATTAATCGCTCGCAATTTGGTTCATGTTCAATGTGACGCAAGTTGAGAGTCGAACCACACGGATGTCTCGTCAGGTTCTCGGTACTTGAACTGAAGTCGAAGCTCGTTTCCCAACTGGTCTTGTGGCGCAATGGTAGCGCGTTGCTTTCCGGTGGCAGAGGTTTTGGGTTCGAGTCCCAACGGGATCGGTGGAATATTTTTCTGCGTTTTGGTTTCTTTTTTCGTTTGCTGCGGTGAACAGGAGGTTTTATGAACTTGAATTCTTTGGATTGTTTTTTTTGTGCTTAATTATGCTACTCGTCTGTTGGTTGGCATTTGCGTGTATTTTGGTTGTAGAAGGTATAAATATCACCCACGGATGTTATCCTGCTTTTGCACAACTTCTGTCCATGAACCTGAACTGGAGTCGCACTGAAGGCAAACAAGGTGGACCGGAAGCATTGACCTCAGACCCATGAGGAGAGGCATGATGGATCGGCAGCGGTGTCATCTCGCAGGCGAGATAACATTATCTCCGAGACCCATGTGCCCATCAATATTTGAATCTAACATACCAGGGCAGCAAGATACGTGATACCATGCATGATGATAAGGTCGAATTGGCCAGGGCTGAGTGGCATGGGTTGTTATTCTCCCAAAAATTCAAGTCACCCAATAATAACAATAGACGATAGATAGAAGAGAGATTGATGGTATTGAAAATGTGTATCGACAACAAGCTTTACAGATGTGAACTAGACAAAAAAATTTACGCCAGCTCTAAGGAAAACGCTCGACGTGGTATGATGAAATCCAGACATGATGACAAGTTTTGAAGTTTAAAAAGAGTCCAGCACTCAGAAGTTTTAGGGTCATTCGCAAAGAATTATTCATGGAAACTGGGCCGATCGAGGGCGTGAGTGACGCGCCCCGGGCAAGAGAGGGTTGGAGACTACCTCCAGCCGTTGTTTCCTTGCTGCGGATGACCAGCTGGTCCCCTGTAGCTGTCGTTGGTCAAGCTCCTTTGTGGTCCGTTCATCGGGCCTGGGCTGTTCATCCTGTTGACCGGAGCGGTGGCAGAGCGGTCGGGGTGAGGGTAGCCGCCCGGGGAGCCGAGAGCAGGGCTGGGAGGGCCCCTGGGAGAGCCGCCGGGTCCTGTGGCATACCCTGCGTGAGGGCCGGAGGGCGATCGCATGCCGCCAGAGTTCGGGGGCTGGTCAAAGTACTGGTGCTGCTGCTGTTGACCGTCGTTCATGTCGGGGCTGTGCGGGGTGCGAGAGCCGTTGTGGAGGAGCGGGGCTGCGGCAGCACCGGCGCCGACAGCAGCAACTCTGCCGTGCATGCCATGCTTCTCGTGGATGGACTGGGCCGGGGTGGCGAACGGGTTGCCGTTGCTGTCGGCGTGCTGGACGGTGAAGCTGTCGGGGTCGATGCCGGCGGCGTGGAACTGGTTCAACTCCATCTGCTCGCGCTTCTCGCGCTCGACAGCGAGACGGGCCTCCTCCTTGCCCTGCCTGCGCTGCTTCAGGAAGTACCAGAGGAAGAGGCCCGCGATGATGGCGACGAAGGAGGCGGCGCCAATGTAGATACCGGTCCTTGCACCGTCAGTCAAGCTGGCCCAGCGCTCACTGAGGCTTGGCGAAACGGCCAATGCCTCGGTGATGGTCTTGTTGGCAGGCGATTCACCCCTGATAAAGAAGGTCAGTTTATGCACGCTGATGTTGGGTCTGGGTGGGGGGCCTCTACTCACTCAACGATCTTGATACTCTGGTAGCTTCCGCTCCTGTCTGAGAAGGCGTATTCTTTTCCGCTGCTGTAATCCTTGATGTAGGTGCTCTTGACGTGCATGCTGAAGGGACCCTTGCTGAAGTCGGTATCGCCACCAGCCCAATCACGGGTGCCTTGGGCCAGGCGAGGATCGCTACCGGCCCAGATTCCCAAAGAGAGGCGGCAAGGTGTCTGAGGGTACCTCTCGCCGTTCTTTGCATCCGCAGGAGTAAGAGTACGAACGACGTTTCCATTGATAAACCACTGCAGCCGGTCCTTGGTCCAGTCGATTGTGTAGTTGTGGAACTCGTTCTGGACAGGGCCGCCCGGGACCACGATCTCCTTGCCGTTTGTGAAATCTTCGCTTCCCTTGCCAAAGTAGTTGGTGAGGGCCATGGTGTTGTTGATGCCGAGGAACTCCCAGTCAATCTCGTCGAGGTTGTCACTCAGCAACATGACGGAGCTGATAATACCCCTGCCGGGGGAGGCCTTCATTATGATCTCGACGCGGCCAAAGAAGATGTACTGTTGCGTGCGGATGGTCGGGGACTCGCCCTGCTTGGCAATTGTAAAGGTTGCGCCGTTCTCATTGTCATATGTAACGGGCCCAACGGTGGTGTCCCAGGCGGGCTGGGACTTGTTGAAGACGAAATTGTGCGCGATTCCGAATGCCGGGTTCGGGGGGCAGTCCTTTTGCATGGGGTTGCAGTCGCTGTGCACTTGAGCGACGGCATTGCCAAAGAGGCTGGCCGACGCGAGCAGCGCGACGGCCGAGGAAAGAACGGATCGTGAAGGCATTCTTGCGGCGAGTCTGGGGCTCCTAGAAACAGAGTCGAACACCAAGCAAGGGCAGCCGATTGGGGTCTAATGCGAGTTGTCGCGGTAGATTAAAAGGAATGTCGTTTATCGGTAAATAGGGAGTGGAAGCGTCTATCACCGTGCCGGTTCGCAACCAACCAGCCGAGACAGGAATCTCGACAGTGATCGATTGTCGTCGGCCTGTGAGTGGAGCGCAAAGCAAAAAGCGTCACCCGCGTGGTATCGGGAGAGCTCTTATTGTTATATTTAGGGAACAAAGGAGTGTGAGGATGGCTGCGAGGGGACTTCGAGTCAACCTTCGAGGCCAGAAATAGCTCCCTATCAAAGAATTGTTTCTGAAGGTCGCTGACTGAGGGACGGACTGTGTCAAGGAACTCGGAAATGGGAGCAGGGAAGACGGGTGGACGACGGGTGGAGGCAGCGGGTTGTTTTGTCTGGGGAGAGGGACCCAGTAGCCAAGGCCCAAGAATGAAGGAGTGGAGTTTTGGATGCAGGCTTCCGTGGAACTGCGGTGCCGTGAGAGGCGACAAGACGGATCGACTCCTGTGTGTTTTTTTTTTTCTTGGACCAAGACAACTAAAAAAGAAGGGATAAAAAGAAGAAAATCCAAAAGAAAGAAAATCAGGTAATTAACCAGAATCAAAAGAACAAAACAACCCATAGTATAAAACCAACTGCCGCCCCCGGCCGGTCGACAACTGTACAGCCATGAATGGTTTGTGTCTCTCAATTGCGTCTGCCGCCGATGATGCTGATGTGGGGGGCAGACGACAAGATGGTGATCCTGGGTTGAGGAGATTTCAATTTCCCCTCTTGGAAAGGGGGTTGCGATCGGCAGAAGAGACATAAAGCCCCTGCGTCAAAAAGAACCTGTCGAATCCCTGCATTTTTCATGCCAGGCACACCAATGACAGCCACTCCAAGCTGTGCACTGACACGAGCCGCGCAAGTGATTGCTTTTCTGAGGAACTCTTCCAAGCCTGTGAACCCACCCCAAGCCTTGGGCTTGGCCAATAGTGAGCCTGACACGATGTCGGGCGAATAAGAATTTATGGGTAGGTGGTATGGGGGCTTACCGTGGTAGGTTCGGTTACCTCCCGTCCATGATAAGGTAGTTGAGGGTATTGGACAAGGCAAATGCAATGCTATTCATTCAAACTTTACCACTAGACAAAAAACTTTCCCGTGGCCCGGGTGCACGTGCTGGACGGGGACCTTGTCCGTCATTTGCCACTTGCCGGAGACTCCCAACAACCGTACTGTACAAACCACTGGGCAAACCCTAATGAGTCTTTCAAATGTTCCATTGCTTGTGCAGAAGCTTTCCCGCAAAAACAAAAGCGAAGAAGCATTTTGCACAACACTCGTGGTGAGATTTCCAAATGACCGAACACACAATTGACTGTCAAACTAGACAGCTTGCCCAGGCCCGATAAAGCACAAATGTGCGCTATTTGTGGTGTGATTGGTTCACCAGGACGATCATCACTTAAGCCGACACACATGGCGATGTGACACAGCAGCAGCGCGTCGTATCAACCCAGTGGCACAATCCAGCAACCAACTATTTGTCCAAGGGGCAACACCCAACTACCCCCAAATACATTGTGGATTGATTGCTCAAGTCTACCGGTAGATGAGAACCCTCACAACACCAGCGAAAAAAAAGAAAGCATTTTTCTATCGCAAAGAAGGTAGACAATTGCACGCGCATGTATGCTTGTGATATCTTATGAAGCTAGGTACCTGCCTAGTCGCATACAATGCTACGTGCACGCGACGTTCTTTTCTCGCTGCTTTGGGGTTTTGGGTTTTTGGAACCTGGAACGTGTGAGGTATGTTCCCTCTCAGCATTACTGGCTCAGCCACCTACGTGGGTAGGTAGGACTGAGAGGCAAGGTAGGCATGTTGACCCAAGCAAAACGCCTGTCCACGTGGCATACCACGTACAGTTTTCCACAGTCTAAAAAGAGTGCATTTGTTTATTTATAAAGCTGTACAAAATATGCCGGGGCACGTGAGAGCATACACGTCTACAGCGAGCAGAAGCTTGAACTTGTCTAAGATTTTGGCGCATACGCCAATAAGCCAGCCAAGAGTCGGAGTGAAAAAAAAATGCATCAACTTTGCTGAACCTAAAATGAAGCGAGGCAGGAAAGGGAAAAAAAAGAGGTTGGAATTACACAACTTAGCATACGGCAGAGTATGATGTGCACGTGAGGAGGAGGCCAAAGTTTGCAGGGCGACTTTATTTATACCTTGCGTGTACTGAAATTTATTGATGCATACCTTAGGGTGCCCGATTTTAGCTGCGGGAGGCCTCAAATATGTAAGCTATATCGTACGAATACTCGAGAAGATTGACGCAATAATGATACGAGCAGAAGCCACACTTGTTAGATAGCAAACCTAGGTTAGTACCTAGCTGTCCAAGAGGGATTCGGAAATGGCAGATGGACAAGTGACAGACGAAGGGTTGTGCCAGTGAGTGACCTTGATGGTAGCACGCCTACAATGCGATGTTTTCCGGATGCCTAGGTAGGTAAGGTACCTACCTACCTACCTTAGGTACCCAAGGTTGGCTTCCTACCTGCATACCACCTTGCTGAGGCCAGCCATAAATTTGTGTGCTTGCATGCGATACTTTGACATATGGAGAGCATTATTATAGCTGACTGGAAGATTCAAGCGAGTTAGTGCCTCCTAGCATGAGCCACAAATGGTAAAAGGGATACTGTCACACACAAATGCCTCTCTTTTGCGCCAAGTGCAAGCAGTAGCTTCTGTCTATTCGGGCAGTTATACTTTGCCTCAAAATTGGCCTCTAACCATATCTTGTTCATATGAGAAACCATTCGCCACAGAGAAAGGAAAAAAAGGGAGGCAGCTATGGTTCCCAAATGTCTATAAACAGTCCCTGATTTTCACGTCTATTTCTCTTCCTCAACACCAACACCATCACCACCAACACCACCAATACCACCAACAACACCTTCAAAATGTCGCACAAGATGGCCGAGAACGTGATCCACACGATCCTCTTCGCGCTGGACCTGGGCCTGGGAGCGATGCACATGGCCGAGTTCACCATGGGCCACGGCAAGCACCCAGAGACGGGCCACAGCAACGTCGCGGCGCTGCGGGTCTACGCCGGCCTCAACACGGACGACCTCAAGGACGCCGGCGGCACGTGGCCCGACGTGCGCCTGTGGAACGAGCGCGGCATCTTCAGGGGTGCCAGGTGCGCCGAGAGGGACTGGGGCGGCCAACCCCCGGCGGACTTGCAGCTCAGCTCGGGCGACTGGGCCGACATCAAGGTCGGCATGTCTGAAGGCGAGGGCCAGCCGACGTACGCCCTCTTGTCGGGCAACAGCGATGCCCTCTGCATCGCGTACGTCACCATGACGAGGCCGGACGGCGGCAAGGGCAGCGTCTTGGCCGGTAACTGGGCCCGAGCCTGCGACACGAGGCAGCATAACGTGTCGATACACCAGACGTACCCGGATAACCCGGCTCAGATTCCCTGGTAAGTTGCCCTCTCTCGTCTATCCTCTTTCCATCCACCTAACAAAAGGGAAACACCCCCAACCCCAGGTACTACTCCAACGTCGTCATCGATGACAACCGGGATCCCCTCATGTGCGTGTGGCTCGGTCAGGGCGGCGATGTCTCGACCACCGGTATGTCGATGCACTTCCAAGACTTTGCGGCCTCGACGCCGCACAAGGGTGAGGAAGGCATCCAATTGTAAGTAAACACAGCAAACTCCCCCGCCCCCCTCCATATCGCGGAGCAGATAGACCCTGACAGCAAACCAAACCACAAACAGCTACTGCGAGGGAAACCCTTCCCTCAAATTCTACACCGAGAACCCCGCCCAGAAAGCGTTTGTCTGGGAGCCGGAGCCATACACTCCGGTGCCTGACCCAACGCCCGAGTACCTCTTTGACGACGTGGCCTTCAACAACGTGTCTCGGGCCCACTGGGAGGCCACTCAGCGTGGCCAACCCATCACCTACCAGCCGCCGCCGCCACCACCGCAAGAGCCCGAAGAGTTGGAGGAGGGCGGAGAAGATGACACGGCACTCTCCTTATCCGCCAGGCTACGCAGCATCCGACGCTGGCTGACGGGCCGCCAGGAGCACGGGGGTGGCGACCACGAGGAGCACAGCCACGGGGCCCCGCCCAAGTCGCCGCCGCCGCCGCAGCCCATCCCGCCCAAGATGCGCCGGCCGTCCTTCATGACCAAGCGGGCCGAGAAGTGCGAGTGGAGCGGCTTCAACGGGAACCCCCTCGTGCCCTTCTACGGCCCCGGTCCACCATTCGGCATCGCCGGGCCCGCCGGTTGGGGGCCGGATGCGGGCGCCATGGACAGGTGGGCCGCATCTGGACGCCCGAAGCGGCGGTCTACTCTGGCGGCGTCGGACACGCGCATCGTCTTCTCCAACAGCACCGCGCAGACGGCCACGGCGCTGTGCGTGGGCGGTTCCAGGGGCCCCAAGTTCGTGTCGTGGGCCGAGGGCAAGTACTGCAACCCGAGGACCAACGAGGTGCTCCCGCTCTGCGGCAGTGGCGGTGTCGAGGAGGACTGCTTCGACACGGACCTGTTGGAGCTGAGGGTGCGCAGGAGCCTGGCCAAGCGAGAGCTCCTGACCGATGGTCACATGGAGGACGACGACATGGACCACCACCTGCTGCTGCAGTGGTTCGAGCCGGGCAACGAGGCCACCACGCTGCTGCGCCCCAACAGGGAGAAGAGGGATTCCATGGCCGAAGTTAAACGTGCTCGTGTGCTGGCGAAGAGGGACCGTGCGACAATGGGGAGGTAGGGGGACGGGTGATTTTTCTTGCATGTTTTGAGCGTTGTTGGGAAAGAAATCGATTAGATAAATAGAGTGTCTAGGAGAAAGGAGGGAAAAAAAAAAAAAAAAAAGAAACGCCAGCCACACTTGGCCCTTTCTATACTGCCAGCCAAGTCCATCTGTTTCGTAAATTCGTAATACGCAACTGGGAATAACAAAAGTTATGTTGCGCTGGTATATATAAAACTGGTCCCCACCTTATATCACGCGTCGGGGAAAAAAAAGTTCGAAAACTCGCCCTTTTCAAGCATCTCAAACAATCACATCTCGTCGTGATCCCAAAGCAGTTGCCTCCCGTCACGAGTCGAAAATGGATCCGTCGGCGACATGATGGTTTCGGCCTCCACCTGGGTCCTGGAGGGATCTTGCTGCGGGTAGGTGTAGTATTGCTGTTGCTGCTGCTGCGGCTGCTGCAGGAAGTCGCAATCCCACCCCGCCGTCAGGCACTGTTCGCAGGCAGGCCTGCCCTCGTCGCACTTTTTGTGTCTTGTTCTAATCCGGTTGGCCAGGGCGGAAAGAGGCGTGCAACTGGTCAGCTACTTTGTCTATCCATTTTCCCTTCCACGCATGGGGTTGGAAGAAGTGTTGAACCACCCAACACGGAACTGCAAGAAAGCTATAATTCCCTATTCCTTTTCCAAAACTCTGCCAAGTACTCTGGTGATAAAAAAGGCCCAGTAATTAAATAAAAACAAATAAAAAAAATAAGACAAAAAGACTCACTTGCAAGTCTGGCACCCAGTGCGGACCTTGGATGTGCCCCAAGCCCCCGGCCGGCGCTTCCTGGGCGGCTTGGACACCTTTTGTGAGCCCGAGTTTTGCTGCGACGCCGAGCCTCCGTTTGCTTCGGTCTTGCCTGATCCGTGGGTCTTGGAAGCCGGCATGACGCGGGATGTGGCTCTCTTCTTGACATGTACATTTGACAGCAACAGAAAAGAAAAAATAAAGAGACGACACAAAAAATAACAAAGAAAAAGAAGAGGGGGATATTTTGTTTATAGATATCTTCTAATGAAACATGTTTATTTTCAGCCGCATTTAAATAGTTCCAAATTTCTTGAAGAAAAAAAAATAGGAGAGAAAAAAGCGGAAGGGCCGGCAAGGCTTATACACAAGTTTGAAATGATCAAAAAGTGCGGCTGGGGGTGAGGAGGGAGGGAGGGGAGGGGGGCGAAAGCGAAAAGGAATGAATGAATGGTGACCTTCGGGTTAATGTTCCTATTTTGTTATGTTGCAAAGACGCCAACGCACGTCGAAAAATAAAACCGAAAAAAAATAACAATAAAAAAAAGGGCCAAGCTCTAGCTAGGACTAAGCCAAATAATCAATCACCTGCAAAACAGAAGCGGTCGTCTTACCTCTTGTTTTGAGTCAATGGAATCATGGAACAATAATAGGGGCATGGACAAGTGTACGATGATTGGCGAATGGCGGCTCAGAACGCGTATTTAGGCCTCCAGCTGATTTATCTCATTTCTCCGATGGAGTGGAGCAGAGAGCATGGCTCATTCAGCTCTTGGCAGCAGTTGGGAACGCACAGTAAGCTGGGAACGGGTTGTTGTCTTTTTTTTTTTTTTTTTTTTTTTCCTTTTTTTTTTTCCTCTCGTCTCTTCGGCCCCATGCCAACGCCCGCTTGATTGCGATACCAAATCTTGGGGGTGGGATAGGCTAATGAAATGACCAATCCTTCCCTCGAGAGCGATTCCGAAGGGGGGGAAAGGGGCTCAAAGGGGGCAAAATTTCTGCTCTGCGTAAAAAAAAAGTACCCTGGTTTCAATGGCAGGACCTTTATCCGCAGTGACCTATCAGAGCGGCTGAAGTTCATTTTTCTGTGGTGATATACATAACCCACACGCCCACAGCGTTGCCTGGCTTGTCAGCACTCTAAATGTCTCCAAAGTGTCAGCTCCAAGTTCCGACCCAACAGCCATCCACATGCAGCTGAACGCGAGTTTTTTTTTTCCCACAAGCAACACACAAGCAGAGTCGTTCTGTCAATCACCGAAATACGCCGGATGGGGACCGCAGGATTGCCGAGAGACAGGGTCCTTTTGTTGGTCGGCGACCCGACACTTGGCCTAACTTGCTGACCTGGCCTGACCCGGCCTGACCCGCGTCAAAAGTTTCAAAGGTTCAGGGGCCGCCCATCCTCGGTGTTCCCGTCAGGTTATAAATCTTTTGCACGTCCTTGAGAATGGCCTCGTGGTCGACCTTGAGATCCTTCAGCCGGCCGTCTTGGAAGCCAAAGACCCAGCCGTGCACAATGGGGAAGCTGTTGGCCTCGTAAGACTGCTGGACCGCCGCCGTCTTGATGACGTTGCGGCACTGCTCAATGATGTTGAGCTCCACCAGCCTGTCGTAGCGCGCCTCCTCTTCCGGGATGGCGTCGAGCTCGGCCTCGTGCAGCCGGTAGACGTCGCGGATGTTGCGCAGCCAGGGGTTCAGGATGCCCAGGTCGCGAGGGGTCATGGCAGCCTTGACACCGCCGCAGCCGTAGTGACCACAGACGACGATGTGCTTGACCTGCAGGTGCTGCACGGCGTAGTTGATAACGCTCATGACGTTGAGGTCGATGCTGCAGACGAGGTTGGCGATGTTGCGGTGGATGAAGGCCTCGCCGGGCCCCAGTCCCGTGATCTGCTCGGCAGGGATGCGAGAGTCCGAACACCCAATCCAGAGGTATTCAGGCTTCTGGCCAGCCGTCAGTTTTAGGAAAAAATCCGGATCCTTCTTGGTCTGCTCCGCGGCCCAGACCCGATTGTGTTCAAAGACGCGGTCATGGGTCTGTTGCAGGTAGGTTGCGATTTCCTTTTTTTGGTCCGCCATGCTGGCAGTTGATGCGTTGGCACTCGAGTTGGTGGTGGTGGTAGTAGTGGTGGTGGTGGTGGTGGTGCTACCTTTTTGCCTGGATGCTGCTGATGGTGGGGCAGCAGAAGACGAAAAGGGCGATGATGACTGAGCAGAACCAGATCCCGACGGTCCCGAGGCTATGGCGCGGACCGATTGCAACACAGAGGGTTGTGGAGGGCAAGATGAATTCTTCTGGTAGCAGCTGGAAGCGAGCCTTGTTAACTGTCGCAAATGCAACTGCGGGCGAGCAGCAGCGGACAGGCGGATTTTAAACATGATCGGCCCAACGACAGGACAGCGTTAGTAAGATGGAAGTCTCTTGGATTTCTTCTTTGCGCACCCTCTGCAGAGAGAGTTTTTGCTAGGCGTACCACAAACCGCCGACTTTGTTGAACGCTAACGACGAATCGGGCAAAATACCGCAGTTCCCTCTCTCCTCTCCACCTTGCAGATGCGCCCGCGAAAGCAGAGTGAAAAGTGGGTGGACCTTGTCAAGCTTGGGTTCGTCAGCCAAGTTGAGGAACGATTAGGTAACTGCTGCGGAAAGCTACCACTATCTCTGTTGTGCAGATGCTGAACGCGATGAGATTGGTTGGGGAAAGACGTTTAGAGTTGGTCAGCTGCCAGCATCACTTGCAATGTCAGATTCCACAGTAAACCATGGCGTTGAAGTAGAGGGTAGACCCCAAGAAAAATGATGAAAAAATTACACAAATTAAAAAAAAAAAAAAAAAAAAGAAAAAAAAAAGTTGTTCACGTCGCTACAGAAATAAACACCAACTAATTAAGACAGGCGACGCTGGATTGCATTGGCAGAGGAGGGGCAGGACTGTCCTGAAGGGTTAGTGCTGGTCTTGGCGCTCAACATGATCCTAGGTTTGCCCACGCCGATTCGCGGATCGAGCAAAACTGAGCCCCACACCATCGAGGGAAAACTCAACAATCGGTATGTCGGTATGGGAATCGAGAAATCCCATGTTGAGCACTGCAAATCTGCCCGATCAGGCCTTGCAGGCTTCCATGGTTACCATGGATAGGAGTCACGAGACAACAACTGGGCACTATTACACCAAGCTACCTGTAGGCATGCAAATCACTTGGTAAGAGAACATTGACCCTTTAATGATTATCCGCAAGGGGAAGACTTTTTTCTGGTGCGAGAGGAGTCATCCTGCATGAACGCTACCATCCTTGGACGACCCGACACGAACGAAAAAAAATCAGCACCATGGCGTGACTCCAGCGCAAAGCTTATCAAGAAGTGTGACACGGATCAACTCCATAGCAGAGGGCTACATGTTTTTATGTTGTAATTTGAGCAGGGGACGGGACGGCACTACCACCATAGTCCAATGACAACAATGGGTTTTTCTTTGGCAGCATGCCAAGATGCGACATTGTTCGATCCTCGTATTCCATACCAGTCGTTACCATATCCCGCGTACTTGAACAAATACGCTGCGTACCGGTACACTAGGCACGTACTCCGTAAATAGAACAAACAGCCATCATACCTTAAAACGACAACAGCGAATTGCACTGGCGTGTGGGTGGACCAAAGGGCCCGCAGCACAGAAGCTCTGCCTACTGTATATACACAGCCTGAAAATAGTGCCCCAGCCCTAGACAGTGGCACTGACTTCCCGGTCTTAAAACAAGGCATATTTCCTATACCCTCCCTCACTATGACAAAAGAACCAGGGATATGCACATATATTTCTGTCAAAAAAGCACTCTTTCCATTAGACGCAAGCACTTGGCTAGGCTGACAGGCCGGCATTTGCGACCCCCTTTCCCCTCACATCACCTGTTGTCCCTGAGTATGTTAGCCCCTTTTATATCCCGCCGAGCTAGCCACGCCCTAGGGCAGGACCGTCACTACGTGGGGGCCCGGGACCTTGTCCGTTCCGATTCGGCCTACGGACATGTCACTAGTGGAGGTGAAAAGCATGAAATAGCCTTTTTGACATCCTGCCATCCTCCCTACTTAACAGAAAGCACATTGAATATTCATCAAACTGGGGAATACAGCCTGGTTTCCCTATTGCGACTGCAAGAAAACGCCAAGAAACCTACGCTGCAAAAAGGCTTTGAACCCCAAACCAGGAAGACGGCTTTCCACAAGGATGGTAAAGGAGGTCTTTTCGGAAATTATTGCATGTTTGTGTGTCAAAATAGGCTGCTCCGAACTGATGTAAGCAACGCGTCCTGGAAACAGGAACCTTTCGTCCGACCAACTTGATCCTATACACGCGAGCTCTTGACGTACTGCGGTGTACATCCACCCCGAGCAGGTTAGTCTGTGCAAAAAACAAGAGAAAACTCAGATGACGAGGATGTGAGTTTAGTTCTTTGTTTGCAGTATTGCATGCGCCAGGCGCCTCCGCGGTTCACAACGTGTCGTGCTCAGTGTCCTTGCGCATGCGAAGTCCAGACCGCTTTTGACATTGTGCAAAAGCCAAAGCAATATCAACCCTGATCGTCGTGTTTCTCAATAGACCAAGTCACTCCAGCATCTGCACTGTATTGAGGTGCAGCCAACTGGCTGCGAAGGAGTGAGGTGCTCCTAATTTAAAGACGATCAAAAAGGCCATCGATCCATGCTCTCATAGGTAATTTCTATTTTTTTTTCGTTGTTGTACATTATACAAAACATTGCCGCGCCGTCGCAATAGTACAGGTAAATATAAACATGGGGTGGGTTGCGGGTTGTTTGTTCCACAGTCTCGTTGCGTTCACGAAATTCTCTTTCCGGTCGACGACAGCTTGTAGTTGGGAGGAGGTGTATACTTTGGCTTTGCTGCTTGTTTCGGTTCTAATATTCCCAGCTGAAATGGGGGAAGAGGTAAAGTTAGCAGGGTTTGTCGCATGACCTGAACGAGTATCAAAGGGCCGCTGTGTTCCAGACTGAATTCTTTAAGAGGCGGAAAACGGACCATTGTCAACAGCTTCCACACGACATCTGTGGGTTGTGCTCCAACACCAACCCAGTACTTTGTTCTTGTGATGTCCAGCCTGATGTCCTTGTGCAGCTTGCCCGAGCTATCGTATGAATCCGGCTTGGGGATCGGGTCGTAAGTGCCGAGCACCTCCATAGGCTTTGAGCCAAGCGCCGTCCTGCCGGGAGAGGAACCGTTAGCGACCTCGAACGCTCCAAAATCTAGATTTAATGTTAAAAAGGCATGTATGTACCTGGCTTGGGTAACAACAATGTTGTAGAGGGGCTGGTGTGGCCGCCCGAAGCGGGCGAGACGAATTTTGACGACCATGGCTCGTTTTGCAGCAATTGACGATCGATAAGCGTGGGAACAGATGTGCTGGTCACTGTTTCGGGTTTCAGGCAGCAATGACTGCCTCGAAGGATATTTGGTGTGTTCGGTCTCGAGTTGCTGGTGCGATCAAGGCCGCCAGTAGGAACTTTGTCGATATCGAATCCTCGCGACTGCAGGCGGACGGGTCGCGATCTTCGTAACGCCAATGTGAGAATGGAGCTCCAAAAATTTGGGCGGGTAACGGCGCATGGATCTTCCGACGAGCTCCCTACAGAAGCCCCACTCGTGCGTGCAAGACCGCAACCAGGAGCGCCTGTGGTACCACGTGACTACACACGTGATACAACCTTGCCGGGCCTGGACAGTTAAAGGAGGAGTTGCTAATGTACGTACATGTGATGTCAGGCTGGCTCATACACATGCATCTGTCCGTCGATGTGTCGTCATTTTCTGGCTCGCGAGACGGAAATATTTTTTATCCTGTACTGCCCTATTTTTTCGAAAAAATCCGTTGTGTGACCGCTCAATCTCAAATATAAATATCTTAGGAAACGTCAAGACAAGAGAGAACCAGATTGAAACACCAGCAATACCGGCACATTCGCATTCACCATGACCCTCAAGGTGAGAATGAGGCTATATAATAGAAAATTCATTGAATATCAGTCTCATCTCTCATGGGCTGTCTGACGCTTTACCCTGGTTCAGACCCTCTCAGCAAAGGCAGCCACTGCACTTGACCAGGAGCTCATGAGCACCTGCGCCTTCTCACTTGACCAGTTGATGGAACTTGCTGGACTTTCAGTCTCACAAGCTGGTAGGTATAAATCGGTATAGCCTTTGTTTCAATACGCCTGTCTAGGCAGATCACTAATATTTACGCCGTTTACAGTGTTTAAAGTCCACCCGCCTACCCGAGGCCGTCGCATCCTCGTTGCTTGTGGACCTGGAAATAATGGTTCGTCAAACTCAGTTCCTCTGCCAGCTGAGGCAGTTTCTGACCCCCATTAGGTGGCGATGGTCTTGTTGCTGCTAGGCATCTTCGACACTATGGATACCAACCATCTGTTTACTACCCCAAACGGGGAAAAAATGAACTCTACCAGGTACGCTCAGAGATTCCATATGTTCCACGAACCTCCCACCGATCTCGAATCCGTGCCTCCCTCAAACTAGACACCTATCGACACACCTAATTTGTTGGTGGTGCTGGCTGCCTCATGCAAGGACAGAATGAACTTTTGCTCTATTCTGGGCTTCTTGTTCTTGCTTAAAGACAACAATGAATGGAGATGGTTTTAGTAACACAAAGATGCTTTCTGCACTTGGGACCTCCCATTTTTTTTTTCCACCAGCGTGCATTCCCTCACGCCTGTTTTTGTTGGCCCAGACGCTGATCGTATCTGCAGCGTCTAACAAAGCAGCTCGAGGACCTCGAGGTCCCTTTCGTGGATGACTTCGGAGTTGCCCTAAGCGCATCCGACCATGTGGTGGACGCTATATTCGGTGGGTAACTCCAGTTTGTGGGCACTGAAGCATTAACTCGTTATGGTTGCTGATGATGAATTGTTGCGGCTGTAGGCTTCAGCTTCTCTGGTGAAGTTCGTGAGCCATTCCCAGCTGTCATCCGGGCTTTGGCAGAGACCAAGGTCCCAGTGACAGCGGTTGACGCACCCTCGTCGTGGGATATCGAGCATGGCCCTCCAGAGTCTGGACATGTCGGGTCAAACTTCAATCCTGCGGTTCTAGTCAGCCTCACCGCGCCAAAGCCTCTGGCCAAACACTTTAAAGGGCGTCATTTCATCGGTGGCAGGTATGTGTTCTTTTCTTACATAATCTTCGTGTTTGCTCAAGGTATTTTGCTCCTGTCGATTCAGGACAAAGGTATAACATGGTCCTCACCAAATGCAGGTTTGTCACGCCGGCGATCGCGAAAAAATACAACCTCGACTTGCCCGAATATGACGGGCTCGACCAGATCGCCGAAGTTGCAGCGGGCAGCGCCAGCCCCGAAAAACTCTGATGTTGTTGCACAACGGGTGCTCAGTGAGGTGTCGTCGTCTTTTGAGATTCTACCGCCCGCTCGTTGGGAACCACTGGCCGCAGCTCTGTTCCTTGTCACCGTACGTTCATGGTTCTGTCGTCTGCTTGTTCCAATTCCACGGTCTTCATATGACTGCACAACCTCCCGTACGACTGTTTGGGCAGACGGGGCTTGGACATTTTCCATTGTCCATTTCGGTAAGTTCGACCTTTGTCCCCTTCGCGCACTCGAGCAGCGGGGGATGGAAGTCATGACAAAATGCGACGTATACCAAATACTCTTTCCCACAGACAGGGCATTCAGCAGTGTGCTCAGTGCACATCTAGGCCGGCCAGTAGGACCGCCTGACGAGACCGTCGAACGGGCCTGAGGAGCTTCGTGGTTCGGATTTGTCTTGTTGATTCGGCTGCCAATGGGCACGAGGATGGTTCAGGTCTGATTTGGAAAATGGACCCAAGCTGTGAACATCCACGGTCTGTCGACTTTTTCTTGGCGATTTCGTGATAACAGGTGTAATGCGATCCAAAATATGGACAGCTTTTTTTGTCGAAGTTTTGGACTCTGCGCTTGATCTTATATTTTCCTCTGAGCAGACGAGGACTTGATGGTGATGTGTCTTCAGATCGATGATGGAAGCGTGGCGTTGGGCAAATACCACGGACTCCAGGAACAATATCTCCGGATGGACCCGCCGGCCGCTCACCCAAACTCTCCCAGCGTTCGGCCTGCTGCAGGGGACGCTGTCGACGACGATTGTGGGGGTGACCGGAGTTATTTGCGGGCAGGCTTCGGGTCAGGCCGCTTCAGCCGAGTTTAAACTTTTTCGAACTTACTGGCTCGTGCTGGACCGTGCCTTTTTTTCCCTGTTATAAGCGAGACTGCTCGTAGCGAGAGTTGTTTTGTAGGTAGACACAGTCCATCTGAGGCACCGAGGGCGAAGAAGCGGCGACGAAGTCGCACTCGCAGCATGGCCTAGCGTACCGACGCAATGGTGACAGGCTTGACTTTGGGGGGTGGGTTGTGACAGCGAACCAAATTGATGGGCGGCCCTCGAGGATGCAACACAAGCTTGGTGCCGACCACCACTTAAGTTGGGAAAAGAACTATAAAGCCAGGCAAGGGAGCCCCTTCACCTTCCCGACTACTGTAGTCCCTTTTACCCTCTTTTTTCTATCAACCAAGTGTGGCGCGTGTCTGTGAGGAAAGGGGAAAAAAAGCTACCACTCCCCTCTTCAGCCGCCCAGATTATGCTCTCTTTGGGCACTACCCGCCGCTGCACTGGGCTTTGTGTGGTGGCGCTTGCGTGCGTTATTGCACTCGCAACAACGCCCAGGGCCCGGAGCAAATGCTCCTGTATTCCCCTGACAGGCCCCGCCACCCGACAGGAAAAAATGGGGCCTGACAGGTCTAGCCTTCTTCCACTGGAAGAACAGCAGAAGGGTGTTTCGCAAACACGCCAAAATAAAATCAATCTCTTTTTGCGTTTGTGAATAGGGCTGTGTATTCGGGAGGAACGACATCAGTCGAGTAGTACATGATGAATAAATGAAAATGGGGCGCTTCTCAAATGATAACAACAGTCTACCCGTCCGTGCCTTGATATGTGACACTGGCGAAAATGCTGGAAGTTTTCAGAAGTTTCCTTGGGAACCTTCGGATGCGACCCTTCTGACACTAAAACCTCCGGGTTGAGGTTACACGCAGATCTGGGAACCGTTGCTGCCCAAAATATTAAAATTTACAATTAATCCCGCGCGTGAGAGAAAATCCCTACAAAAGTAATAAGAACAATAATAATTATCCCGTCAAGAAAAAAAAAAAGCTTGGCCGAGAACCCTGAATCGGGGGTTCCAAAGCACAAAGCTGAACCGTAGTCGGTCGGGGACTTTCAGACCGGGGCAGCCTGCCAAGCAAACGGTGGTACGCGGTTTAATGGGCTCCCACCCAGAAGGTAAGTTGACCGTCGGCGGCAAGTTGGGCCGGCGCAGGCGCATCTAATTCTTTTTTTTTTCTTTCTTTCTCATTGTCTCATTTGCCTCCCGATCCCATCAGACGCTTCGTACCCTTGCCCACCAACCAGCAATCGGTTTTTTTTTTGTCTTCCACGTACCGTAGCCTGTCTTTTTTTCTTTCGTTTGCAATGCAGTATACAGTATCTCTCCACCTACCACCTATCTACAGTAATAGTTCCTTCCTTCCTTCTTTCTTGTGATAACGACATAGTGAGGGGCTGAAGGCCGGGACAGGGCTACCTTCTCCCGTCTAACTCGCCCGATCGCTGCACGACACGCATTTGGCGTGACCGTACCCGAAGATCGGGTGGAGCAAGAAACCCTGCTGGTGAAGATATTACCCACTATGTTCTTTTTTTTTTCCTCTCCTTCGCAAAATGGACAAGAAGGGGAAAATTAGTTTCATGAAATGTTAATTCGTAGATACACCGCCCAAGATGCCGCGATGGAGAGTGCTGCTGAAACCCTCATGCAGGCCTACCAAACTAGGTAGGTGAGCATGTATGTGCTTCCAACAGTCTACCCTTGGCATACATGCTACCGCTGATTGGTAAAAGCACCTCAACTTACTAACCGCGACGCTAGTGCTACCCTTGGCACGGTATAGAGAACGGCAAAAAAACACAAGTTGAAGCCTCCAGCCTGTCCGCTCCGTATCTACCTAGGTACCCATGAGAAGCGCCACCACGTGCATGCCCCGCTTCTCTTGAGCAGCTGGCTTTTTCGTACTTGGACCCCGCCATCAAGGTGGTAAGTGGCAGTCAGCAGCCCCATGTCACCGAACCTCCCGTTCGCTTTGCCCGTTACAGGCATGCATGGATCCCCAGTGATATGGACCTTTTACTGTGGCGCCGAGGAAACATTTTACTAATTGGTAGTGGTATGATGAGGCTTCGAGGGGTCTCTTTTTCTCTCTTTTTTTGGGAGGTAAATGTCTGATCTTGGTTGCAACTATCTTGCTGGAGAATGCAATGCGACTTACTACGTACTTGCATACCAAAATGTTTCGCCTCACTTGTTTTCTTCACCGTGGACCCTTCCCCCCGGCATTCAATTTGTACCACCCGTGCTAAGCAGGCCCAGCTCGCCTCGGCCGGCCTATCACACCTGTTTGCCTGCCGCCAAAAGTCAACGTCTACTGTACAGTTATACTGCGTAGTAATTTAGAGCGGGCATCTTTTTTCTAGAATTAAGACGCGAGCACTGTGAGGTTGTACGGGGTACATGTGCTATCCCCCTCCCTGACCGAGTCCACTAACTACGTGGTATGCAGGACAGTGCCTACATAACCCGGTCCGGCTCAAGCCCCCGTCTCCCGGATTCCCAAATTAGTATCGTTGCGTGTGACACCAAGAGTAGGTACGATATCAGCTTGTGATAGTAAGTAGACTTTACAGTAGTTGAGATACTTCAATAATTTAGGTACCACATAGGGAGTGGCAAGATAACTTCAAAAATTGCCAGACCCACCTCGCGCATGCTAAGTTTGTACCAAGATATCATGCATTCTGGACGGGGCGAACATGGCTCAACTCCCTGTCGCAAATCCTTGTGCCATGTGAACTTACACAATCGTCATGTACAAAGTATGAGAATTGCAAAGGATGTACTTTGCACGATGTATCGTCCTTCGCGTCCCTACCCATTCGTCTTGATATTCGGCAGGCATGGGGGGTGGTGGCCCACTTCGCCCGGCCTGCCGGGATGTCCACCATGTGGCTGTCCCTTGCCGATGAGCTGCCGGCCCGCGTTCCATTATAGTGTTGTTTTGACAGATTATGCTACATAGTATTAGTTCTGGATGCAAAAGTACTTTACAGGTGTACTATGGTAGGTGTAAAGTAGTACTGAGTGGCAAAACTTTGCCAATACTCTCTTAACTAATCACAATTGTATTACTGAATACTTCGTTCTAACCTGTTATGCAGTTGGCAATTCAAGGGTCCGTTGTAATAAGCATTGTGGACATGGGCACTTTGCTTGTGGCGGAGGTTGCCGCTCCAACCCAGCTTGCCGCCGGCAATTCCTATTTAGATGACCGAGTCGGCATCTCCCAAAATCGGACAAACGAAACGAATAAAGAATAGAAAACAGGGTCACCTACGTGGCAGCAGCATCCGACTAAACTTTTTGCTACATCTACATTCGAAGCCAGAAATTCACTCTTTCAGTGGCGATGTGGGCAAAAGCTTCTTCAAGAGCCTACCACGTAATTACAAATCTCCTCGAATTGCAAATCACGTGAAATTGTACGAGTCAAAAGTTGCTTTGACTTGATGCCCAAAATCCAAATTTTTCAAATTCCAAAGAGCCTGACCAATTCCAGAATATTCCTCCAGTCCACCCATCATCGAAAAATATTGTGCCCTTGTACGTGGTATCATGAGACCCCTATGACGCAATATGGTGCTATTCGTCAATTTCCGTCTGATGTTTTCACATCCATGCTTTCGCGCTTAAATTTTCCATTTGCTTTGTCCATATTAGAACAGAACTACCCTGCGCTATTGTCAAGGTTTTTTTTTTGACAAGCCCCGGAATTACGTCATGGTTTGTTTCACAAACGGCAGGCAGTCTAGACTCTAGTCTAGAGCCTGCAAAAGTACTGCGGAGTAATTAGAGCAACCTTTTTTTCTTCTCTCTTTTTGCCCAACTGCGACAGACCTCGGCTTGGCCAAGATCCCTACACCACGAACCTTTAATCGTCTTATATGTACATACTGTACAGTAATCCAGTACGAAGTGCACACCCAATGTCCAGGTTCATGTTCTTGTTAATTGGGTGTTACTCGATGGCCTGCCAATGTTCCCTCCCGTACCACTTTACCGACTCAAGGCCTCCTTTTCCATTGAATAACTGTACCAGTGATATTCACGTCAATCACCCTGCGCTATCTTGTTTGCTGGATACCACTGCATACATACCACGGTACTGCACGAGTTGCATGACTTACACTCAAGGCTACCGACTCCACCGACTTAATACTACCACGGACGCTATTGCTAGGTAGTCTTAGCAATGCGTGCCTAAAAAGCCCCCAATTTCTTGGCGCCTATCACGCGTCAGGCCCATCAGAGTGGCAGATATTGAGATATCCAGACTTAAATCTCAACATTGACAGATATGACTGCTGCCACCATGGCCAGCCAATGTCGATCTACCTATTCTTGCATAGTGATGGTCCTGGTGGACTTTCCCCCTGCCAGGGACAGGATCGCCCATGCGGTGGGTAACGGACCCGGTCTGTAACTCAGTAACCTGCAGACGTTGTAGTACTATATACGTTGGGCGACTGACAAACGGAGCACTTTCTTTCTACGGCATAGCGGTGCCTCCTTCTTGGATGACATGCATGAATCGCGTCCATTCACTCACTACTATTCGTGGTATGAATACCACGTACTCTGGTAGCATACTACGTAATCCCGCCTCATCGGTCGAGACCCGCGCTACGTTTCATGGAACTGTGGGAGGGGATGGCAGCCTGAGATCCGCTTTGATCGAGATTGCTCTGAGGAAAGGACTGGCATGTGAGGCGACGAGCAAGCCGATGCCTATGCTTACGTAGGATGGTCCCGGTCTCGTCTTTGGCAAGTGGTAAAGGAACACGACGCAGGGACCCGTACGGGTGGCCAGTTCGTTGACACCGCCACACGTACTATTATGCGTCGACGGCGAGCCCGAGAGGGGTGAAATGGCCTAGTATCTCCAGATCTATACCTCTGGAAGATGAAAGCCAAAGCAGGGGTTTAGCTCGCCCAGGCTTGGACCCGGGCCTGCTCGAGCACTTGGGCAGTACATGCAATATGGTATGACACAAAATTCAGCACTGCAGCGGGTATCCCTTTCTCTAGAACATGCGACTGCCATCTCCGATCACCTCACACCGTTGTGAGATAAAGCAAATAACATGTACGTTGTATACAGCGTAAGTTCCACAGGCTAGCTAAAACCACCTCGGGGTGGCGAGGTCAGCGCGGCCTGTCTTTTGGTATGCCCTCGGTGGCGGCGACACCGACCACGTCGCCATCATCACCTTGGCCAAACTCCTCAGGAGTGCCACGTACATACCATCGGAGTCACCGACGCTTTGATTGGGCCACGATCAGCACCGAGATGGCATCGCAGATGGAGACATGCGTCGATTGAGTGGCCTTCAAGCATAAACTATCTTTGTCGCAAGTTAATAGTACGTCCGAAGGATCCTAGCTTTCACATACGACCATACCCACTGGAACATACGGGATCCCGTCCGCTCTCCCCTAGTCAAACCAGTGAGGGCCGAACTAGTACTCAGGTGGGTGACCACTGGGGAATCCTCGGTGTTGTATGTTTTGCCAGTTAGTCTTTTTATATGTTTCGTTTTTGCTCGTCGAATTGAGCGAGAACAAAAATGTTGGTTTCCTAGGCAGTCACTGTCGAAGTTTGCCGAATTGGTGAATGTGCCGTCATGGCAGAACGGATTCATGATCAATATTAGCTCTTGTACTTATTGTTTACTGCGGGAACAACGCTCGTCGCCATTGTGCAAATATAAATATACAAATCATAAAGGTTATTGCGCCAAAGACAAAGTTTCCTATCGGCACTGATCAATCTGGGACAAGAAAGTCCTCACGAAGAACTGCGTGTGGCAGGGCTATACAGAACGACATCGACGAGGAAATTTCCGCGGGGATCATGGTGTTGTTTATATAAATGTCCATTTAGTAATAAATAACAGCGCAGCTCGGCTTGTGCCAGGATATGTGAGTATCATTCACCAGACTCCCAAGTTGGACCCAATTTGCCGGCCGGGATGGGAAAACTGGGCCGCTGAATGGCGGATCGGAGCGCGATCCTAGGTTGCTCGGAACCGATCCAGAGCTTCGGGTACGCTCTCCGGCGATCGAGCTCAGGAACAGTCGTAATAAAAGTAATAGCCAGGTCCAGCACCTTCAGAGTGTTGCGACTGATCTGAACTCGACATGGACAGGTGCTGAGGCCCTTTTTTGTCCCTCCATCATATTGCCGGCTGGGCTACACCTACCGGCATCTTTTGCCTGCCGGGGCTAGCCATCATGAAATTCCAAACGTCGATTCAGTCCCGGTCGATTTCCTATTTCATTGGATTGGATGAATCGAGCTATACCTCAAAAAAAGCATCAACAAACAAAGCTCGATGCCGAAGCGCGCATTCCGTTCGGGCATCGTAGTACACCAACCGCCAGGTCGTGCTGAGGCAGGCACGATTTAAAGGCGCGGTTGGGACAGCTCTGCTGCCGGATCCAGTTAGATTACGACACAAGGGATTTTGACAGGGAGTGGTGGTGGTGGAGTGTGCTACGGCGCTGGGGAAGAATCACGTGGGAATTCGGCCCAACCGATCGATGGCTTTTTTTACGCCTAATCGTTCTCCCGCATGATATCGCGGGAGATGTGCGGGGTCTAATCTCGACCCTCTTGCGGTATCGGCGCTTATTCCGCGGAATAAACTGGACACAGTCACTACACTTTGACGGAAGGACCTCTTGTCTTGCTTTTCCCGATTAATATCACACCAAGCTATCAGTTTTTTTTTATTCCGCGCAGACGTCTTGCGGACCGTGGCAACCATGTTTGATCCCGTGCTCTCGACTGGCGCCCAGGAAGAGTTGCCGAGCCCTGGGCCTCCGGGCCCGGCATCCGACGCATCCAAGGCTCGGCTCATCAGACGACGGAGGCTACGCGCCGTAAGTTGACCTTGCAAGCCAGTGTGACTTTCTTTTTCAATTCAAGACCGGGGTGGCTGACTAAACCCGATTTGATGCGATAGTGTGATGGCTGCAGACAGCGCAAGGTGTGTTTCCGTCCACAGCTGCGGGATTACGAGAGTGACTGGGGGAGTAGCTTATACATTTTTTCTCTCTTATCTGTGCCGCTCCTTAGATACGATGTGACAATGGCCCGGGATCGTGTCGCAATTGCCGGATATACGGCGTGGACTGCGTCATCACTCGCGCCGAGGACGGCACTGATATTAAGCGAGGGAGCTGCAGGTCTGACTGCAATCGGCACGGAGCGAAAGCCGACTGTCATTGTCAGAACCCAGGCTCTCCCCCAAAGACAGGGAATGTTCCTGTATCCAGCCGTCCGAGCCCAGCCAACAGCCAAACCAATCGGCAAATAACGGTGGGTCTCGAGCGCGATAGCAGCAACAACAACAGCAGCAACAGCAGCGTCAACAACAACCCCAACAACGAGACGCAGACTACTAATGGCGAATCACCTAGCGCCTCATCTCGGCCACACGATGTTCTGGAGGGCGTGGTGGTCATCGAGACGAGCAGGGTTCCGCAGAAGAGCAAGTTCGCGGGGATGAGCTCTGTGCACGTGCTGGCCAAGTCTGCCGAGGAGCTGTTCAAGAGCGAGGACCGGACAGGCCAAGTAGACGTCATGGCTTTCTTTTGCCCGCTGATGGCACTCTCTGAAGAGGTCGCCACGCCGCCTTTGATGCTTCGACCCCTGGTCGAGCGCGAAAAGGCGCGAAAGTGTTTGCAGAGTAAGCAATCACGCCGGTGACGGCATCGGCATTCAGTCTGGGCGCACAACAAGACTAACAGCTTCTTTTTATCAAGAATATTTCGCTACAGTGCACTGCATCGCGCCGGTATTGGACGAGGATACAACCTGGCGTTTGTTCGAGGACCTCTATCGGGATGGGAGCTCGAGCGACGTGAGCAGGATGTGCTGTCTGTACCTCGCCATTGCGATAGGAGACTCGTCGCCGGACGGGCATGCGACCCGAAACGTGCACTTTACGACGGTGTGGAGCTTGTACGACCGGCTGATCGCAACTCCATATCTCCCCAGTGTGCAGGCACTCGTTTTGTTGGCAAGTTAACCCGAAGAATCCATGACTGCATTCATGGCGTCCGTCGGAGCCTCATTTGCTAACATCTGCATTCCACACATGGCAGACGCTGTTACTCATGAACCTACACCGGGACGGACAGGCTTACCTGGCCATTGGGTCTGCAGTACGCATGGCCCAGTCAATAGGCCTACACCGGCGACTTGCTGCCCACAAGCGACCGCAAGAGCTTGTCTTTGTTCAAAAGGATATCGGGCTGCGTAGTAGGGTCTGGTGGACTTGCTACTGGCTAGACAAGTGAGCTTCCCGATAAACTAGAACTGAAGTTTGACTTGCCTGGAACTTGTGTAAATCGTTCATGAACTGACAGCCCGGGCCTGTGCCAGAAAACTCAGCTTCGAAGGCGGCCGGCCATCATGTATCAGCGACCCAGACTGCGATGCCGATCTCCCCACCTCGGACGAAGTCCTGTCCAGCTCATCATTGTCTCAGCAAAGCAGACAGCCTGCGCACCCCAACGTCTTCTCGGACCTGATCAACTTGTGCAAGGTCCTCTCCCTTATATCATCGAATCTCTACTCGCGTGACGTGGCTGAGTGCTCCGAGGAGGAGCTGCTTGCGCGAATATCTCAAGCCGAGCGACAGCTCCGTGGCTGGGCTGAGACGCTGCCAGATGGCCTCCGACCCGGTAGGGCCGAGTCACTGCTGGCGGCATTCGAGTCGCAGCCGGCTAGCCCTCAGTTTGGGTCCCGGGTGCTGCACTGCATGTACCACAACGCGCTACTGACGATCCATCGCGCCTCGCTGCTGAGCTGTGCAAACATGTCCAGCGAGGGTGCGCAAAAGATGGCTGCGGCTGCGAGGCCGGATGCAAGGATTGTCGCGTCTGCCAATGCATGCCTGAGTGCTGCGGCAGGGCTGGCACGGTCGGTTGATGAGTTTGTCTGTACGCCGAGGTGCTGTGCCATGGTTCGGTAAGTCTTGTTTCCCGGCTGTACATCGCTGATGTGTTCCTGGATGAAGTCAACCCTGAACTGACAAGGAGAAACAGCTGGGCCATGCCATATATACTCAACTCGGTCTTTACTCTTTATATTGGCGTCATGAAATCGTCACTCAGTTGGTCTTGCGAGACCTATATAGCCATCATGACCAGCCTGTCGCGCTGCGTGCCACTGATGCACATGGACGCGCAGACGACAGAAGGGTTCAATGCACTTTTTGGGAGGCTGAGGGCCGCGATGGAGGCTTCGAGACAGAAGGGTTTGGGTGTCGGCAGTGGTAGCGGCAGCAGCATTGGGCAGGCTCCTGCTGCAGCCGCCTTTTCTGCCAATGGACATGTGCAACATCATCCGCCGCCAGACGATGATTCACCATCCTCTCTGGCGATACAGGATTGGAGAGCTGGTGACGAGACGCCCAATCAACAGCATGGTCCAGGGGATGTCGGGGAAGAGGGCCTGGGCGGCTTGCTTGACTACCAACTACAGGACTATATGGGCGACGACTTTGGTTTATTGAACGTGGACCTTTGGCCAGCGGCTGGGGAGGATTTGGGCACGATGAATGGTAGGTAGATACTGGCACCGAAAGGTCTGGTTATTTACCCACTGAACTTCTGTCTGGACCGTCATGAATATGCATCCACCCCCGACGGACACTTGAGCAGTCTGTCAACATATTTGCGCAGCATTTCAAGAGCTGTCATCTTATGGCGGGCTTTGCGCAGACAGTATCTCGTCGCGACTCGTCGGCCGATGCTCTACATACAGCTCAACGACATGCAGCATCAGACGCTGCGGGTGTTGCCCGCGGCCGCAACCTCGAACTTCCTCGGGCTATTGATCTCGTTTTCCATCAACGCCCATGGCAGCAGGATCTAGACGAAGGAGAATCGGCCAAACGGCGAAAAGATAAAGGGAAGACACAAAGACTGGCAACCAAAAGGCGACTATCAATCTTTGGTCTGCTGTTTCCTTGTAGTACCTTGGATCGATTTCTTTCGCAGGGGCAAGGCAAGAAGACGCCGACGACATTGTTGCACCAGCTCGTAGTTTAGTATCCAACAGGCACCCACACATGCCACGGAAATCAATGATCAGGCGGAACGAGATTATGTTGGCAGAAACCTGACAGACTAGCAAGCATGCAATGTGAAAAGTCCTTGACCACCTCTCTGTCGCCTGCTCCGCCGCCCCCCCAATATGACTGTGATCCGCATCCTATCATCCCGCGCCATGTATGTGATTAATAATAATTCAACTCTCTCCTGCTATCGCGGTGACTTTCTTGTAAACATGGAGCCCCCAGCCTTTCGGAACGCTCTTCTTGACGTCGTCGGTATTTGTAGGATTGCAGTTTGCATCAACGGAAATGACAACTTCAGTGCTAAACTCTGTAGGCTGGAAGGCAATGGAGCCATTTGCCGGCAACGCGCTACCGTAGTAGGTTTCCTGTCCTCCATTTGCATCGTACTTTAATATGGAAGCGGAGCAGCCATCTTCCATGGCCAGAGCCGGAACGGCTTGTAATGCCGCAATACTTAGAGCGAGAGCAGATTTGAATTGCATAGTTTAGGTTTTTGTCAAAAAAAGAAAAGAAAAATAAGCAAATTATAGATCAGTGTAGGTAAAGAAGCAATAGCACATGAGGGAGAAAAAATCAGCAAGGCTTGAACCTTTTGTTTATATACCTTGAGACGATCTACCTTTTATATTGCCATGTACAACGGCAGCCCTGGGTGGGACTTGGCCGTCGTTATAAAAAGAAACACAGGCCGGGCATGGCGTGTTTACTATGACTCGAGTCTTGCCGTGTGGCCAGGACACCCTACTCAGCGGAAGGAAAAGCTGGGTGGCAAGAAAAAGGAGCCCAAGCTTTTTGAATGTAGCATTTTCTTCGTCGTCTTTTTTTTCTTTTTTTCTCAAATTCAAGCCCCAAACTACAAGAAAGCTGTCTAATGGGGGCCACGGGGCCAGCGCACGGGTGCAAAGACTAGAGGTTTCGGCGGAGACCTGGTGCTAGGGCTGGACGGGGATCCCTCCAGTACTTTGTCACTGCGGAGTCCCCGAAAGTTGATGCCATCTTTAGAACTCAATTTTGGCAGCAATCCGGGGTTGTCCTGGTCTCAAGTTGATCTTGCGTGCTCAAACCCAAGGATGGCGATTCCGCTACTAATTTTGAACCAAGATTCTGGAGTAACCGAGATGGATCGACAAACTCAATTTGTCAGACCCAGAATCCTATAGCTACCGAGACCAAATGTACAAAAAAAAAAACTTGGGCAAATGCAAATGTCCATAACTCGCTGCTTGCAACACGTGACTCAAACTAACCCGGAGGCAGCCCACCAGCAGCCATCACCCAGAAAAACCATTTTTGCAAAACAATGGACCTTTAATCACGGGAACAGGGCACAGCGACTTTTGGGTTCGTCAGTAACACGGCCATGATTACTTTTCTTGGCATCAGAGGAAAGAACGAGGGCGACTGCTTACTCCTTGGTGCAACCATAACCGGCGCCTTGGCATTTCATGCAGGGGTACTGTGGTTCAGGGCCATGAGGTTGGCTGCGAGGGGCGAGAGCGTCGTGCTTGGCCTGTCCGTGTTTGATACAATGGCTGTTTTTTTTGCGACTTGTTAACAAAAATGGTCCCAGTTACCCCGTCGGTATTGGAGCAAAAAAAAAAAAAGAAAAAAAAAACAACAACAACAACAACAACAACAACAACAACAACAACAACAAAACAACAGGGATGCATGCTTACTCGCTGGTGCAGCCCCAGTCGGACCCGTGGCACTTTGGACACTCGTCGACAATCGTGCGAGCAGCAAGAGTGCCGTCTTGTGCAGCAAGCTCGGAGCTGCCGGGCAGACCGCCGGTGGGCAAGGCGTTGACCGAGACGCCGAGGGCCAGGATGGCGAGGACTTGAGAGAACTGCATGTCGGGCGGATTTAACGACAAAGATGAGAAGAGACAGAGAGAAAAGAAGAAAGAAAAAAGACAAAAGAAGAAGAAGGCGAATATCGAATGGTTGCGGCGATGGTAAGGGGGAGAAGAGACGGGGTATAATTTCCAAAGCAGACAGCGACTCTATATATTTGTTGAAACTTTGTGACATAGTTGTTCTCTGCTTGCAGAAGAGTTATTTATTACCAAGGCCATACTAGTATTAACCAACATCTTAGCTTACTATTGTTGGAAAATTGACCAGCTTTTAACTTGGTCGCAATTATGCGATAATGCGAGTGGCCCGACTTTTGAAGCCCCAGCATCAACACCCTTCTGCGCATTACTGATACCAGAATTAATTAAAGGCGAATGTGCTTACTACTTAGTATAATATACTATGGATTGTTATTAGAAAGAGCACTAGTACAAGCACTAACCTGTATAATTACTCGATTGACTTTTCCTCTACCAGTGCGTCTTTTCGACTTGGCACCAGCTATCAAAGACGTCAGCAACATGACCGCAAAAAGGATTTCAAGGGGATGGGGGGTTGCTTATTTACCCATCATCGCAGCCTTTGCCCGTCTTGTGGCAGTTGGGGCAGGTGTAGCGGGCGGAAATCTTGGCGTCACCTTCGGCCTCGGGCGCTTCCTCCCGAGCGGCGAGGGAGCCGTGGGCGTGGGAGCCACGAGGGGGGCAGTGGCACCTCTGGACAGCGCTGCCAGGGCTGCCGGGCAGACCGCCGGCGGGAAGGGCGCTGACGGAGACGCCAAGGAACAAGACGGTGAGGATCTGAGAGAACTGCATGTTGGGCTGGAAGGAAAAAAAGAACTTTGCCAAAGGAATGACTAGAAGGAAGACAGAGAGAGAGAGAAAGAGAGTGACAGTAAGGAAAAAAAGCCAAGAGATAAAGAAAAGAGAGAAGGGGTTGTCGAATAGCTGGAATCCTGTGGATGGGGATAGGAAGGAGCAGAGGAAGTGATTTCTTCGGCAGCGAAAGGCGGCCTTTATACTCGTCGAACAGGTGCCCAATATCTTTTCTCAGTGTAGGACAGCCCCAGTGTAGGAGAGCCCCAGTGTAGGAGAATGATGTTCATGGCGACACTCAAAACAAGTGCGTTCCAACTCCAGCCCCCAACGAACCAATCGGCCAGACCGTCATGAGGCGTGACTGATGATAAACCCACCTGCCGACTCGTAACCGCACTCATCAGACTATAGTCCACGCCCCGAAGCGCCTTTTGGTCACGTCGAGTATAGGACTGGATAGTGGAGTTGGGAGGGGGTAAGCAAAGCAGACAGGACTCATGGGCTGCTATATCAGATCTGGTATGATCATGCAATAATGTTACTTTATGCTTACACAGGTCATATTTTTGTCCTGTCCAAGAACAAATGTAGCGATTCTGGAAAGGGGGGATCAGCAGTAGGCCACAAAGAAGGCCAAACAAGATGGAGCAGTGGACCTATGTTGTTCTGCTCCCAAGTGCATGGTTTGGGTTTTACCCTTTTCGTGCAACAATACCACCCAGACCAGTCATGCGGTTATTAGGATCGCCGCGCAGCTTCGAGTTGTGGGGAGTGGATATCTTCGGTGGTAGCGAGGCACTCCCACAACCGCCGCGGCGACTACCTAGACCTATTCATAGCTTGACCATGCCGAGGGAAGTAACTTGGAATAGACGGCAGCACAGGAGAAAACAAAAAAAAGGAAAAAAAAACAAGAACAAAAAGAAATCACGCGATAAGCACACATGGGATTTTGGGATGCGGTCTTTAAGCGTTAACCGAGCCCACCTCACCATGTGCTTATGTGCGAGGGGGGCGGTGTTGATGTCATGACTCTGAACGTAGCTAAAGCCGCAGCCCACCACCAACAACGTGTTTCAGGACATGGAAAACTCACGGCACTGTGAGCTGCGCTTTAAGCTTGTCAATAACAGCCAGAGCTTCTGATCGGACTTCTCTGACAATCTCGCCGGCGGGCTGCGACTCGTGAACCAAACCGACTCCGGTACCACTGGGAGAATTTGTCACTGTCAGCCCGTGTTTGTCTTTTTTTTTTTTTTTTTTTTTTTTTCTTGTCAGACAAGGCGGGGGGAAGGAACAACTGATCAATGGGGCTACTTGCGCAAATGTGACCATTCTCGTCTCGTCGTCTTCCGCCACTGCCTTTTTGAAGGACTCGTGGACCTCTTGCAGGGGGACGCCGTTCGCCAGGTCTTGGAGACCCGCGTGTCTGATGACCCTGCCGGCGTACAATTCCGACCAGGTCGGATAGCCCATTATGGCGTCGTTCATGCAAGACCTGATTTGTTCATGTCAGCTTGAAGGAAACAAAACATGCTTGACTGTGATGGCGTTCCCTAACCTTGTCGTTGACGCGCCGCCATCGCTGGCGTTGAGGATGGCTTTCCGCACGAATTTGTTGGAGTCTGCCTCGTCGCAGGCAACAAACTAGATGCCATAAGTTAGCCTAGCCGTTTGGCATATGTTGCAAAACAACCCCTCTTTTTCTTTTTCTCTTTCTCTCTCTCTTCCTCTCTCTTTTTTTCTCTCTCTTTTTCTTTCTTTCTCTTTCTCTCTCTCTTTCTCACTCTCTAAAAATAGACCACGACAACGAACCACACTCACCCGCGTCCCCATCGTAACCCCCTGCGCCCCCAGCGCCAGCGCCGCCGCGACCCCCCTTCCGTCCACGATGCCGCCGCCCGCCACGACGGCGACGCCCTCCTTCCCGCGCAGCGCGTCCACAATCTCCGGCACGAGGGTGACGACGCCGGCGGCGTCAGCCCACTGGTGGCCGCCGGCGTCGCAGCCCTGGGCGACCACGACGTCGACGCCGCAGCGGACGACGGCCCGGGCCGCCGCGACGGACCCGACCTGCGCAAACACGCGCATGCCCCAGGCGGCGCCGGCGTCGCGGAACAGCGTGACCAGCTCGCCGTAGGCGGCGGGGTCGGAGCCGAACAGCCACACAAAGGCCGGGCGGTGGCGGCGCAGGATGGGCAGCGCGTTGGCGCGGTAGGCGTCGGCGGTGGCGAGCAGCGTGAGGAAGCCGACGCCGATCGGGAGAGGGGTGTCGGTGTCGGTGGCGTCGTGGTGCAGGAGGCGGCTGGCGATGGAGAGCTGCTCGTCCAGGGCGGCGAGGTGGGGCGAGTTGGCGCTCGGGTCCATCCCCGCTGGGACCATGCCTTTTGTTCGTCGAGACACGATACACAAGATTAATCGTTTGGGTTCTGTGGCGTGGATGCGTGCAAGAGGGCCGGCGACGGGGGCGGGATTGACCTACCGAGGCCTCCGGCTTGGGTTACCGCCGCCGCCATCGCCCCGTTCGCCACGGTGAACATGGGAGCGCTGATGATCAGGGGCAGTTGGGTGGTGGGGAACCACTTGTGGAGGAGGTTGTCGGCCATGGTGAGTTTGGAGATGGTCGAGAAATTGCAAAAAGAAAATAGAAACTCAAGCATCTTTGGCTTGTCAATAAACCCCGCAGCTTGCCAAGGTAATCAATTGCTGACAGGTTGATGGTCTTATTTTTTTGTGGATGACTGCTTAGTGCTTAGCGGAAAACTGCCTCGGTACAATGCGGATCCAAAGATGATGTGTGCGACTGGCCAAAAGGTATGATAAGCAGGTATCACATCGGTCGTTCTTTGGGCCGGATTATTGAAAGATATGGATATGACCAGTAGTTAGTTGCCGTAGATGGATTTCCAGAGGACTATTTGCAGGCTACATCGAAATTCTTGGTGCAATGTATGACCTGGTGCTGAAATAAGACCATGAACCATATGAGCAAAGGCCCGAGGTAGCTACCTAGGCTCAATTCATTATCTCAAATCTCAACTCGCCACATCTAAGCAATCTTGAAGAAACAAAAACACTGATGGGTATGATACAGGCACGAAAGTTTGGATTTTTATCAACCCTATATTAGTTCCCCGAACAAATTGACCAGCAGTATAAAAGTCAATGGGACATCGATGTCGGGTGGATCATTATAGACCCCTAAATCTTGCCTTGCTATATACAAACATATACAGACTCTTGGCCCTCCAATGAGCAGCAGAGCTCCGGCTGTTATTAGTCACCCCGCGTGTGATAACCTCTACAAGCCAAGCAGGAGCAGGTGCCAGCTAAAGTACACGGCCCCCTCTGCCTCCCAGTAAAGCTCCAAAGGCTCATGAAATCAAGTGGGCCCACTATTTAGGTAGGCACGGTATTCGCAAGACATGTTAGTCCAGGCCTCGTGACATGGATAGTCAATCGCCCGAGTTCGGCAACTCAAGGTGAGGGAGGGCACAACGCGGTGGCTCGCGTAAAGAGCTCATCCAGGGACAAAAAGCATGCATCTGGACCAAACCGGTGGGAACTTTGGGTGAGGGTTTTCTCGGATGGCCTTCCGGTGAACAAGGGACAAGGGGTGAGCGTGGGGTGATGAAAAGGTTGAAACTGGGTGTGCCCAAAGGTTGCAATGGCATGCATCTTTGGTTGTGGTTTTTTCTTTTTTTTTTTTCTTTTTTTTTCTTTTTTCTTCTAGAGGTGTCTTGGATCCAATCACGTCAGCGATCAAGGAGACTTTAATCCGCCAGCAACCCCCAACATGAATTTTCCATCTGCTTTCCTCTTTTGGTCTCAAAGTCCGACGCAAGGAATGGGCCGCCAAACCTGCCAAGATGTCGAACCCAACTAATCCCCAAAAGCTCTTGGCAGAAAAAAAAAAAAAAAAAAAAAGCTACACCGCATCACTGGGAGCGCACTCTTTTCTCCGGGCCAATCAAGACCATCTCCCGCCCACCCTCCCACCGTTTAGGAAAGTCGATCTTTATCTCCAAGGGGTTCGTTTTTCGTATCCTCTCCAACCTGGGTTGGCCTGCACGGTCAGTTTGGTCCGGGCTTACACCAAGCTGGACTTGCACTGCGAGATTACCGACTGCACCAGCCTTTTGCTCCCTTGCATTCGCTTGGCCGACTTTCTAAAAAAAAAAAAGGCTGCCCCAAAATATTTTGGGAGAATAGCCACGTCTTTTTGTGACTTGCAAGATCTGTGTCGCTTGGCCTCGTACGATCACGACATGTTCGCATGGAGTTGCGCGCATGTCCAATCAAGGATGCACAGATCGCGTATGGGACTCGACAGTCGACCCCTCATAGCTTGTACAGTCAAGTCGGACTAGCATCGTCCAAGAGTTTACTTACTTGTATGTACTATTCTAGAAATGCAATCACTCGCCTCCTAAAAGCACGGGGTTTCAATTTCTGCATGTCTCGAACAGTAGGGCACCGTAACCATGACGCAGATCATGAATGCTGATGTGCTCATGGCTCCAGGATTTGCGTATTCCAGCCTAGTTGAGAAACGCTGCTGGCGCTTGATTGGGCACGATTCCCCCTGCAGCGTTACTTTTCAATCCCAAAAGCCGCCCAGTTTGCGAGACCATCCAAGCCATGCCACCACACCACCTGAGAAGTCTTGGGTCTAGTCTGGTATGGTAGTGGGTGACCAAGGGATGAAGGGTTTGTTCAGCTTTTGATATTGCCTTCTTTGGCCTTGGCCCTTTGGGCTCTATTCACGCAATATGGGTACCGCTCAGCTCGTTGCTTTTTCTTAACATTTTGCATCTTTTTTTGGTCTCTGTGTCATAAGGTCCTGTCCTGGTACTATGGCTGGACTCTGTATGTGTGTGTGCATATGTTTAGCTATATAACAGGATGTGTGAAACCAAATCCCTTTGAGCCACAATTCTTTCTTCCCCAACCACTGCTCCTTCCACAGAAACACTTTTGAGCTTCTACGCCTCATGATTCCCTTGGGATCGAGATCTCATGCACCAAGACCCATCGCATCTGACTGGTCTACTGCCGCCCCATTGTCGGTCGTACAGATTCTTTGTTTCTCGAAGGAATCAGAAAAACCTTCTTTTCCAGATTCCAACGCTAGTCTCCATCGGGTCACATTCAGCTACGTACCACATGTAGGCTTCCCATGGTACGACCAAGCCAACATCCGCCAGAACCACATCCTACCCTGACCTGCGTGGCCGCCCACCCGCTGCCTACCCCAACCATCATGGACCACCACCCCCTCCAGCCCAACCAATCCCTCATCGCCAACCTCCGCAGCCTCACCGAGTCGGAAAAGTGGCCCGAGTTCGACGCGCTCGAGGCCGAGTTCAGCCGGAGCTTTGCCGCCGGCTCCGAGGACGCCAGACAGCTCGACGAGCACGACTCGCTGATGCTGATCATGCGCGACGCCGAGGCGGGCATGCACCGGGCGCTCAGGACCAAGACGCGGTGGGCGGCGGTGGAGATGGCGAGGGTCAAGCGGGTGCAGGTCCAGGCGGACGCGCTCATGGCCGAGGCTAAGGTGATGCGGGACGAGGCGGGCAGGGAGATGAAGCGGGCCAGGGAGGTCGAGGACCAGGGCGAGAGCGACATCGCGCGCCTCGAGGAGGTCGTGGCGTCTATCAAGGGCAGGCTTGGCAGGATCGCCCGGGAGAGGGAGCGGAGGCGCCTGGCTCAGGAGAGGAGATTCAAGGCTGCGGTGGGGAGGCTGTGGCAGACGGTCGAGGTCGACGAGGGGCAACGTGTGCGGCCTGCCGTGGGTGAGACACGGGCGCCACTGCAGTCACTGGCACGACCCAAAAGGGAAAAACCACAGAGACCAGCGCAGCTTTTGCTGTCGAGTCCCTTTAGTCTCAGGAGATCAGGCTCAAGTGGCCAAGATTGTTCCGAGGAAAAAAAGTCATTACCAACACGGAATCGGCCAATAGGAGCCTTGTCCATCTCTCAACTGTTGGTAGACCCCAAGGAAGAAGGCACGCAGCTGCCCATGCCCGAGGTTTGTGGTCAGTTTTGCTGGCCACCGCCTTGCCAAGGCCCAAAATCGGCAAGAGCTGATGCCAAGTCATCACCACCTTGTCTTGTGTCCCCTCCCAATCACACCGCATGGCATCAATACCAGCCAGTCCACCCACAATTTCAACAGGAAACAACACCGCGGAAAAGGCGCGCCGTGGAATGTGTGTCACAGCTTGAAGCGAATGCAGCCGTGACCGTACCACAACTCTCGATACCATCCGGTGCTTCCACGCGGTCCTTTTCCACAGCCAGCTGCTCTCCACTATCGACAAGCTCGTCCCTTTCACACATACCCACCGCCCTGCGCCTGCCCCCTCCAACCCGGTCCTTTCCATTGACAATCCAACCCTCGCCTCCCATTTTTTTACCACACGTACCGCCGGCAGCACAACAGCAGCCTACAGGCCAAGTGCCATTCAAACGCAAGCACAACACCAAACCGCCGCTACCCCTATCCCACAAACAGCCCAAACCCCCCACCCCCACCACCACCTCCACCACCCACGCCCCAGCCCATGAGCGCTGGGACGCATCCTGGCTGACCCCCGAGCCCGGGCTGCTGGGCAGCGTGTCGTGGGAGCAGTTCCGCAGCGACGGCAGCAGGTACCCGCTGTCCAAGCGGTGGCTGTGCCAGCGCCGGCCGCGGGTCAAGGGCTGCCGCGCCCCGCCGCGCTGGCTCGTCTTCAAGTGCCCCGCGCACCCGGCCCGCGTCATGGACAGCCAAAAGGAGCTCGAGAAGCACTACGCCCGCGACCACGCCGACGTCGCCACCCCGGCCCAGCGCCTGAGGGAGTGCGGCGTCCACGTCAGGGGCTGTCGCCAGTCGCTGGCCAGCAGCCACAATGCAAGCATCACGAGGGACACCTACGCCATGGATTGGGGGAGCGAGGGGCCGGTTTCTGGCGGTGAGGGACGACAAGGCGGGCGGGAAAGGGTGGGCAGGGCGGTCAGCGAGCCTGCTGTCGATGCCTGGGAGAGCTGTGCCCTGTGGGAGGGCTGCGATCGAGACGCGAGGAGTGCGTGATGGTTTTCTCTTCTTATTATTTTCTGTCGTCTGAGGCTTGACGCATTTAATTTCAAGTCTCGTGGATCTAAAATAGGTGGGCTGTTTTGTAATGCAGAATATGTCTGTGCGACTACGAGGTACATGATATTTTAGACGCAGATAATACCTCCTGATTGGGATGTCAGAGATCACCATGGCCCAGATTTGACATGTGCTTGTCGTAGCTGCTTGGATTGTCCACTCAACACACTGCCCCCAAAACCAGATCAAAAGATGCAAAGCTCTCGATCCATCGGCCCATATGCAGGCCAAATCGATCCCAGCTAAGAAAGAAATGCGAAAAGGGTATATTCATCGCTCAAGATGGATTGCCTGTATCCAAAAGCCCGCCAGAATGCCCCAAACAAAGACCCGTAAATGCCCAAAGAAAAACAAGGACCGTGACACCAGGCTCACGCTCGAAAATTCCCGAAACCCAAAAAGCCGCCTCTCGTGTTCTGTCGAGTTTATGGTTTCGCACTGCACTGAGGGCCCCTCCCGGTTCCACCAATGGACACAGAGCACAGGGTATAAGTGTTGGTAGGCTTGTCAAAGGCGTAGGACAAGATGAACTTCTTTTGCACCGAGACCTAGCAAAAGCAATGAGGGTTTAGTCGACCAAACATGCCAAAGCATACTCTGCAGCACAAGACCGAGGGTAAAAGACGAAGAGAAAAAAAAAATACGTATATCGGCGTAGATGCCAGGGTCCGCACAAAACTTACCTTGAATAGTGGCGCCTTGACCTTGTTGCATCCCTTGGTAGCCAGATTGTCCGCCCTCTTTTCCGTCAGCGTGCCCTTGGGCCCCACCATGGCAGCAACGACCTCGTCCTGGGTGGCGCTGACGCCGGTCTCACAGGTAATGCCGCCGGCGGCGAAACCCACGAATGATTGGGCAGAGGCGATGGCGGCGAGGCCCAGGATGAGGATGTTGTTGGCAAGCATTTTGTTTGGTGTTGGTTTTTTTGTGTTTTTTTTTTTTTTTTTTTTTTTTGTGGAAAGAGGAGAGCGATAAAAAAAAATTAAGAAGAGAGTAAAAGATGAAGAACAAAAAAAAGAGATCAAATCTGCAAAGTCCAGTACTCAACCCAGTTGAAGATGTTTGCGATGGGGACGAGAGATGTGCGGGGAAGAACATCCTCGGCGAGAGATGCTTTAATACTTTTCAATCAAAGATCCAGTGCCTGCCCATCTCACCACGATTTCCCTCTTTCGTAGCCAAAAGAAGGCGGCGAAAATAGAGTTGATGACGGGTACCCTGTTTCACGGCCAGGAAACGACCAAACGCGGCAAGTGTGGATCTCCTCACCCGCGGGAGGCGAACCATGCTTGACCAAACAAGGTCCGATGCACAGCTTGCAAGATGGAGATCATGTAGTTAGTTTATTTTGGGGGTAAAAAATCGCCAAAAAAAAAACATGTGGTGGCCAGGTAGGGCGGCAACTGGCAGCGGCAATGTTTGCGGTAATGGGTGGGGAGCGATCTGATTTGGCGCCACCCCTGGCAAACGTGGCGGGCTGCGGATGATTTGCGTTTATGTTTATGCGTTCTTGAAAATAGCACCACCTTCGAAACAACCCTCGATCAAATCAGGACAAATCCACTCAACTTTGCATATTGGACGACCATCAATACGGCCCCCAAATGCGTCGGTCGCTTTCCCTCCATTCGGCAACGTTTTCTGGTATGTGACTTGGTATGACCTGTTCGGGTCAATTGTAGTATGGAATCGGGGCATGCGGAGCAGACTTGCGGGATCAACTTAATTTTTAAAGTATCGAGAAGCTTTCGGTCCTCGGGCGATACTCCGACTGGCAACACCCCATATGGCAAAGATATTTCTCTACTACTGACCCACGAGAGTTCAGGTCTGCTTGGTAGGGCCACTGCGCCGCCTTTTCTGGCCTCGATCATCGCAAGCAAGACTGACTGGAAATGACATTGGCGCCGTAAACCAATTGGATGGGCCCCCCGAACAAAGGACGAGAAACTTGGAGCGTGTGGTCTACCAGATTCATCAACATAGGCTTCGTCTACCGCGCACTATAGCATAGAAAAAAAGAAAAAAAGAAAGGAAGCCGAATCTGCCAATAAAATACGAGCTAGTTGATAAAATCGCTAAATGAGTACTCGTAACACACATAGACATGAAAATGACAAAAGTATACATGCTCCCCAAACTCCAATCCCAAGTATCTCCCTCTTGCCAGCAGTGGAACCCACATTACGGATCAACATTCAAGGACGCCGTTCCTGTTGCCAATACAGGCATCTATGACCGAGGACCAGAAGAAAACGATTAATTTGGGATTTCCTTTGTCAAATAGTAAAGCCAGCCTCGATCGGGAGACGCGCGGGGTGGGAGTACTCACCGAGATCCACGTCGCTTTGCACCTTGGCACCTTTGCTATTGTTGCAATTGCATGTCATCGATTTGTTGGTGGCCAGTTGGCACTTGCACGCGCCGATGCTGGAAACCAAATATTGCTGTCAGCAACCCACAACTAGAGTCGTTTTTGTGTTTTTGTGTATGCACGAATGGGCGCAAGAGAAAAAACCAAAAAAAACTCACTCTCCCTTTTTGCAAGAAATCTTGCCCTCACCGTCGAGGGAAAAACATTTCGAAACGTCGAGCTTTGTGTCTTGCCTGGGTGTTACGCCAAATCGACCGGGCTCGTCACACCTGCCTCTGAGAATGAGCCCGCTGAGCGCCACGTTGCTGCAGGAGCTTGCAAAGCCGTTGGCGGCGTTGACGCCGCTCGAGGCCAGGAGGATCGTTGCCAAGATGGACAGCTTCATTGTGTCAACAGACGAAGCGGCTGAAAAAAAAAGACGTTTCGAGGTTTGAAAACAGTTGGACCAGTGCAAAATGCAAAATGGTAGGTTTAAAAGTGAATGTGTGATAGAGCAAAGAATGCCGTGATTCCTGTTAAAAAGGCTCAAACCTGTGGAGGACGTGATCGTGACCAGTTCAATATATACTGGCGAGCACGTCGTATTCTTGCAGCTTCCAAATTGGGCAAAACCGCGTATCAAACCGTTTCGCTGCGGGATAAAAGGTGAATTGAGTTCCTGCCCAGCCAGGGCGCAGTCGGCTGAAACAACTGAGGGCCTAAATCGAGCGAACAAGTTTCTAAAAATTACATATACCTCACAGTTGAATCTACTAACGTTTTATAAAATATTAATTGCCAAGCGCAATATAACGCTAAAATTGAAAAAAATTGTGACAGCTATATTTTTTTGTACTATGGTGGTAGGGGTAAAAATCTCTCCCATGGCACAGTTGCTCAATGGTGTTGGCTGTATAGGTATTTCCGGCTTGGGTAATAATTGTTGCGAAAAAACAAATTCAGGCACCTGAAACTCCCCGCGAACAGTTAAATTGGTAAAGGCCCACGCATAGACGTACGGTAACAGCGGAGGGTTTTTTTTTTCGCACGATACCATAGTAATAATTTCCTGTTGCGGGGATAAGGTTTATTGCTGGGACATTGATTTAAATTTGTAAACGGTGGCCAAGATAACGATGAGCCCCGCATGTATGGGAAAGCAGGATACTTACCAGTGGCTTGAAATGGAAATCCATCGGCGGAAGATACGCGATGTGATATCAGGGTTGCTACGGTCCTGCACATGGTGATTGAAATAAGCGTCGCCCGTCTATATCCTTTGGTCGGGCCCTGCACCCATCGTCGGAAGCGCTGAAAGCTTGCATACTCGTTTTTGATACTCCCCCGCGCGAGAAATTTGGGGAGGGCAAAGATGATGAGCAATTGGTAGACATTTTTGTGAAATTTGTCCTGCATAGGCGCTTCGGCTTCCAGGCATCACCAACGGCGAGGCACGCGGATCTGACCTCACCAAGGAAAAAAAGACCACCCGCGAGGCTGCTCACGGAAAGAACGCCACAAGGTGCCAGGTGTGCATCAGACATCATACCAAGCGCTTACTTTTGATTCGAGCCCAAGGGTAGACGGGGGGCTTTTATATAGTGTTTAAAATGGCAAGCGTATGGTACTGGTACACGTAGTAAAGAATGTGATTTACAAAAGGGTTCCAAATTGGGTACGAGACTATTTCCCATCCTCAAAGTAAGGCAATACTTGCAAGCTCAATATTACGAATTTATGCCTCGATTGCTTGTGGGCCGTCCCATGTGGGCCGCATCTGACGGTGGGTTGATAAAATATGGATCATGTTGATAGGCCTTTCGTAGATCGATCGATCAACAAAACCTTGTACGGGTACAAGTGGTGTATTGTGCATGTTCTATGAAGCTATCTAGGTTCGAGCTTCTAAACGTCTTTCCTCCTTATACCCGTAGTCGGGACCGGGTGAGTCACGTGTATGAGTCACGTGCAGTACTGCACGTGAGTTATCAATCGAATTGATGAATTGCACGCGTTAACCTCTATTCCAACAGATCAGGTTTGAATTTTGGATCACTTGATTTTGTATGGAAAAACGTGCAATCGTGTAGGACAAATAATTGTCACAATGCTTGGTTTTCTGCGTTTCGATAATAACGAGTTTCAAAAAGGTGGGAGTAGGTTACATTATATTAAACTACCGAATAATATATCCATATATAAAGTTTTAGAATATGGTAACGTTGCGTACCCCCTGTTCGGCACCCCCCCTGTTCGGCACCCTGAAAATCTAACAACGAAATGCCTACTTTTATAAACTGATTTAAATATAAAATTATCAACGGACAAAAATACAATCGTTTTCACGCTTCTCCGGTTCATTAACCTCTTCTTCATCAGCTAAAGGTTCCAAATTTTCTATATCATTTTCCTGCAATCCAATAATGTTCTGTTTGTTAACCAAAAGCTCGTTTGGATCCGGAACCACCCTCCTCCTTTTAACCGGCCGTATTGCCTCCAGTTGTGCTTCCAATAAGCTGATTTTTTGCTGGGCGCTAGCCAAAAGGGTATCTTTGGCTTCGAAGCTTTTTTGGACTTTTGCAAATAAAAGACGTGAAGTAGCGTTGGTTTTGTTGGATTGGGAAAGTTTTTGCAGTTGAAGTCGGATATCTCGGGTCGTTTTAGGGGTTTTCCAAATAAGTAAAGACGGGTCGTTAATTTTTTGGGCTGGGCTTTCCGGTGTTTTATCCCTTTGCAAACCGTTGTTTTTATCTTTTATAACGTTGGCGTTGCTATTTTCTAACAAAAAAGGGCTTAAAAGTGGTTTAACCAAGTTTACCGGCCATAACCCCGTTGTACGCCAACCAGATTGAATGGTTTTTGCTATAAATGCTTTTAATCTGGCTTTTCGATAACAAAGTAGGAAATTTCGTTTTCCAATAACTGTTGAACAGCAAAATTGGCTAACAAATCCAAGTTGACGTCGATAAGCTTCTTTTAACGGCCCAAAAACCGATAGATCCAATGGTTGAAGAACGTGTGACGAATGAGGGGGTAAATATAGGAGTTGAATATTATTTTGCAAGCAAAGAAGCATAAATTCGTCCGTTATATGTGATCCATGGCCATCCAAAACTAATAACCGCTTTTCAGGGGTTAAAGGTTGGGTATACGGAATAAACACCTTTTTTAACCATTCGATAGCCGTTTGGTTATTTGTCCACCCGTTTTCGGTTGCATGAAATTGCCAATTATCGAAAGGGCTTAAATCCGTGGGAAACCATTGTTGTTGTACGTTTGATCCTTAAATATAACGAGGGGAGGGAGGGCAACGCCCGTAGCCGATATACATTCGATTATAGTCGTCCAACCACGCGTTCCGGGCTCTTTTCGTTGCAACGGCCGGATCCCGTTAAGCCCTAATACTAGGCCATTAGATCCTTTGCCTTCCATTATACCGGTTTCGTCCATATTCCAACGGTTTTCCGGTTTAATAGCGTTAATAACCGGGTTCGTAATATAAAGCCACCAAGATTTAATTACCTCCGTAGTAGCGCCATTAACCCGGGCGTTATCTATTCGACGGGGCCTTTGGGTTTTAAGGATTGGATAACGAGCCAAAAAACGAGTTATCCAACGTTTTCCAAGGCCTTTTGTCTCTCCGGCGGCTTGAAGAATTCGTTCGGCAAAAAAGCGTAATTCTTGATGCGTTGGCGGAAGCCCTAAAGCTGTTTGGGTAAGTACCCAATCAGCCAAATGCTTTTCCTGTTCCGTGGAAAGCCTTTGAAAAGGGCTTTGTGCTTTTTTATAAGGTTGAGAACCTTTAAGTCGACTTTGAAGTGTAGACCTAGGTATTCCCCATTTTCGGGAGGTTTTTGCAATTGGATTGCCATTATTGACGTCGTTAATTGCAGATATAAGCTGTTTTTCAGTATATTGCTTCATTGGAAAATGGAGAATTAAAATCAGAAAAAAGTAAATCCAAAAGTGACAGATTCATCGAGATATTTATAATAGAAGTTGGAGGATAAAAATAAAAGTGTTGTTATTTTTGGGTGCCGAACAGGGGGGGTGCCGAACAGGGGGTACGCAACGTTAACTGTTCGTCTCCTAAATTATCGCCACCACTTTTCCCCCACGCAACGACGTCTCCAGACCAAATGGATACCATTCCGGGTTCGATGGCCCCAGCAGCGCGCCTGGCACCACTGAGAGGCATAGTCTTGTGCATCGTGCTTCCACCTTTCTCTTCTTTTGCGATTTGCCCCAAAGCGTTTGTAACCAAACATTGGCAGACGCTGTCCCGGCATTAGGATTTGTTTTTTTTTTTTTTTTTTTTTTTTTTGGAGAAGATACAAATCGGCAGCGTTGGGAAGGGCGAGGTAGTCGACATCTCCGGCTGGCGAAATATGCTGGAGCGTCAAAGCTTGTTGGCGTGGTTCTACTTGTCATCACCGACCGCCCTTTACATTTTTGCGTATCGATGCCCATAATCCCGCCCTGTACTCCGGGTTCGGGACCCTAAATATACCATGGTAACTTGAATGTACCCACTCGGTGACCTTGCTAAAGGGGTATCTAGATATGTCTGGTTGGTTGTTGTGGGTGATTTCTTCGGGGACGTCCTCGGCCTTCACCTCGAGCCAATAAATCCAAGCACGGCCCTTGGGGGCATACCTGTTTATGTATTCCGTCGCGTGCGCCTTGTCTTTCCACGTTGCTCCCCACCTGTCTAGGAGATTGTTTTCCATGTAATGTAAAGGCTCGAAATTTTCTGGCAATACTTGCGGACAGTGTATTTTGAAGCCATTGCATCGCTGTATCACGTCAGGGTCGCGGGAATCGACGCGAACTAGCACTTTTCCTGCCATGGTCAGAGTGTTGCCCAATAAAACGGCAAAGGTGAGGAGTGTCAAAGTGTGCATGGTTGCAAGTAAAAAGGAGAGAATTGCTAAAGTGAACGACGTGACAACTCTATGACCAAAAATGTCCGATCGACTGAAAAAGATCAATGATCGAGCGCAGTTTAATTGTTTTGCGCAAGACCATCTACTTTATAAGCGCAGATCGCTTGGGAATCGGAGAGCGTAGTGGGTGCGTTGCATTACCGGGGCTATTATTAGCGTTTAGCATGGCGGCATATCCCGAACAAGTTCTTGACGCTTTATTACAAAGTTTATCCGTAGGTTTAAAAATAAAATTCAAAACTCGGCATATATTCCCGCAAATTTGACAGGCAAATTCGACGAAATCTTGTAATGGAGCATTATTCTGACCCGCAAGTCCCATGGCAGTGATGGCACACGATTGGACATTAATCTTCCGGATGGGATTTACTTTCACATCAAGTCTTTTCTCCTTTTGACTTGGCCAAATGGGGCTAAGCCCTTTTTAAACCGTCACTTGCGGAGAACAGCTACAACTCATGATTGACAGTTATCACTCCATATGATAAAGCACTTTGTTTCTTGAAGTTTTGGGGGGGTATTTACAGTTACAGGAGGAGGCTAGGCCGTCGTGAGGTCTAACAGAAAATTTGCTTTGTGATATTCAAACTCTGCCAATTTAGTTGTCTATTCACTCTACTCAAAAACCTTAAACTGGTTCGAGCTCTATATAGTATTTGATGCCTTCGATTCAGCGATCGATATGCATTTAAATTAAATGTACCTATATATGTCATCCCGAGTGCTACCAGCTCGACTCTTATTAGCCTGGGCCCACTTTCATGACTTGGATAAACGAAAGAAATATATAATTAAAGTCACTATAACATCAATCTTATTTCAAGTTCTATTAGCGAATTGTTTGTTGACCATTTTTCTTGTTTTCTTTACTGGCCAAAACAGGTTTGACTTTGTCAAGATTGTTTGCGTCGTTCAAACTCAGCCACTTGGAAACTCCCTGTTGCTTGTTTCAATTTCCCAATACCATAATGCAGCAGTTGGATCTTTTGAAGACCCTCGCCGTGGTCGCTTTGATTGTTCCCGCCGCGATCGCCCTTCCCACAAGAACCGAATCAAGTATTAGCAGCTTTGATGCACCAGTCACCTCTCTTGCCGACATCCAAGAATCTCCGTTGAAAGATCGACGACGCCGCGAGGAAGCCAAAAAAGGTTGTGTGCCATTTCTTGGAAGTGGTGGCCAGCGCTGACAAATCGTCCGAAAAAAATGCTCCATGGAGCTAGGTAGGGCTCTGGCTAACGGACAAGCATCCCCACAGGCACTTGTAAAGGCAAATGCGCAGATTGCGCATGGGAAGGATTAAGAATCACTCCCCCTCAATGTGAAGCGGCCGACGTCCTGGACAACAAGGAGCAGACTGAAAGTTCAGGGCCCGGAGTTGTTTACGCACTCCAAGAGTCTAAAAGGATGATGAAAGAAATCACTCAGTGGCAAAAGAGGCAACGCGAAAATAGATACAAGGGCTCGTGGAGGCTTTGGTAGTCTGCCGCCGTCGTTGATGGCAAAAATTATCTTGAACCAGGCGTGTGTTGGGCAAAGTGGGGACAAGGATGATTGATTCATTGATATGAACCGACTCATGGTAGCATCTGCTGTGCTGCTAATTGCATACAAATAAAGAACACTTATCAGGACAATCCATGCGTGTTGTAATCTTGGAACGAAAGACTTCCTGGTAGCAAACCCTTGCCCCCGGACCTTTGCTATCGGCACCACCGAGGCGCCCACAATCCGTCGTACTACGATATCAGGCGAAAGAAACCACCCCTTCTCGCCATATTATATAGCGTGTATGCGTGGGCCTCTATTGATTTAACTGTTCGCGGAAACCGCCAAATACCGTAATTTATTCCTTTGGCAGAACCAAGTGGTATTGACAAAGTCGGCAGCACCCACAAAGTCCACACGATTGAACTACTGTGCAACGGGGAATTGGGGGATAACCTTACCACCATAGTAAAATGACCTCATGTGCGCAGGGGTCTCTCGCTTAAAGTGCTTTTTGCACCTATAGATTACCAGGTCTTGGCGCTGCAGTAAAGCACACCAACGAGTGCCAGATTTCTAATGAGAAGCTCGAGCCTCAAACCATACCCGCGGCGGAGTCACCCTTACCGCCAAGAATGACGCCCCCATTGCATGCAAGCTACATATAATTACCAGGCGCCCAGCCCAGCCAAAACCCACGAGTCAACTTTTGATGGATTCTCGAACTGAAAGCCCGACGGGGGGCGAAAATCAGTAAGCTGCGCACATTGGCTCAAGTTTTGTTCAAAAATATCGACCCTAGAGAAGGTAGGCGAGGCGAAAGATTACACAATTGAGTTTTCTCCAAAGTCACTCAGATATTGGGGTATACAGGAGACCTAAGGATATGTCCATCTCCCTACCAAGATCGAATCTGGGCGAGTAAACTGAATGTTTTCACTGTGCCTTGAAGGTACTTGGAATAAACTTGCCAAAGCTTCAGGTTCACCTTCAGGGCTGCTGAATTGATAAACGGCTTCTCATTATATTATATTGTTCGCTATACGTTATCTGCTAAGGTCCTGGAATCATCCGTAAATCCTTTCATGTACCTAAACACATGCACAAAAAAACATACCCGCCCATATACTATTGTAACTTGGAGTCGTCAGGGGCTGGACTACTATCGAGCGGCCGTTTTTTTGGCTATCCAGCGGTCAACGACCCTACTTTCAACTCCACCCACTCAGTACTATGATAACACCGCTGTTACGACCAGACAGTTGGGCCGGTACCAGAAAGGCCAGGTGGGGTCACACCCCTCCTCGCGACACCTACCCAAAAAAAATCACCGACCGGCGGAAAAGGGATTATTTAAAAAAGGAAATTACGTAATGCCACGTAAATGCCAAAAAAATAGTTTTAATAATTTTTTGAAATTATAACAAATTAAAAAAAAAATTTTATTAATTTAATAAAATTAGGAAAATTATATTTGGGATATAATTTATATAAAATACGTTTCTTATTATATAAATAAATTCGATTTTAAAATTATTTAGCAACAATTAAATTTTACTTAATTTTAATATTTATTTAAAAATAATTATAATTTTACCCCCCCAATTATTAAAAACCCCAATTACCCGATTAAACGTTTAATTGTTTTAATTTATTATATTTTACCCTAAAAATAAATTACCCCGATATTTTAATTATAATATTTTAATTGTTTTTATTTAATATTTTATTTTAAAATATACCAAATAGTATTTAATAATATATTTTCCCAAATTTTTAAAGAAATATCCCCAATATTTTTATTACGACCGGCAAAACGGCCCAAAAAACCCTATTCGGCCCAATAATAATAATAATAATAATAAAAATAAAGAAACCAATTCCGCAAACAAATTATTAAAACCAACCAAAAATTTTACAAATAAATATTCCGCGCAATCTAATTCCAAAATAAATTCCAAATTTTTCGAATTAATCTTAATATTATTTTAATTTTTTTTTAATAAATGTAAAAAATTTAATTTTAATTTTCCAATTATATTTAATAATATTTTTGGATAATATAAAAAATATTTTATATAAATACGCATTTATTAAATACTTTATTTGGAAATTTCTTATAATAAAATAAAAAAAATAGTATATGCGGTGTGAGGATCAGGCCCCTAGACCTACCCTCAGAATCACGACTCGGCTCCACACCGAGCCAGGGATCGGACAAGGATCCACTACCTCCGGATTTAAGCGCGTCTCTTGAGCGCGTCGACGATTGTAATTTCTCTCTTCTCTTCAGTTTAGAATTTTCGTCGATAGCGCCTAATTGTTACGATCAAAATATCGGGGTAACCTGTTCTTAGGGTAAAGTACAGTGGGTTGAAGCAACTGAGCGTCTGACTGGGTAACTGGGGTTCTCAATGACTGGGGGTGAAGTTATGATCGTTCTCAAGTAAGTATTGAGGTTAACTAGAGTTTGATTGCTGCTAAGCAATCCTAGAATCGAATCTATCTACATGGTAATGAGCGTGCCTTATATAGACTATGTCCCTCGACGTGATATGCTTAATATGTTCCATAGCCGACATATCACTTGTTCTGCTATGATTGATATGCGACATATCAATCATATCCCTCTCTTGGCAATCACGTGATGTCACGTGTCTTTTCCCCTTATGTAATCCTTTCCCGACGGTCGGTGATTCTTTTTGGCGAATGTCGTCAGGAGGGGTGTGACCCCACCTGGCCTCCTTGGTGCTGGCCCAACTTGTTTGGTCGTAACATCAGGTCTCCTCTCCTTTGGCCAAGTCCCTTTGGCCTTTAAATAGTCCGTATTCCCCTGATCCTTGTCTTCTGGTTCTATTCCTTCTTTGCTAACTGCTTTGCGCCATGTCTAGTCGAGTTAACAAATCTCGCGGTCGCTCTTCCACCGCTCGTCGCAACGACTTGCTTTCTGTGCTTCTTTCTTCGGCGGTTGAGATGCCTTCTTGTTCTGCTTGCGAGTCGCAAGGGATTGCAAAATGCGCTGTGTCGCCTCGTGATTCCTCTCGTTGTGTCGAGTGCGTCCGCCTCGGTCGCTCGCGATGTGATGTGATGGGTGTCTCGCGGGAGCAGTTACACAGGATCGCGGCTCAACATTCGAAGCTCGAGTCTGAGTTGGAGGCGGCGGAGGAGAAAGTCCTTCGCCTGCGCAGACAAAAGAAAATGTGGTTTGAAAAGATGATGAGGGCGGTCCGTCGTGGTATTGACAATCTGGAGGAATTGGATCGGGTGGAGCGTGAAGAGGCAGAGCAGGAGGAGCGGCGGCGATCAGCCGAGGTTCTTCCTGAAGTGTCCCTGGAGTCGCTTCTTCCGGATTCCAATTTTGTCTGGGATTCGACTTTCCCGATGGGTCCTCTGAATCCTTCGTTGTTGGATGAGATGAATGTTCTTGCGCAACATTCCGTTGGTACGTCGTTTTTCTGGTGTTTTTGTTTTGTGTTGCATACTGATCGTTTCTTTGTAGGTTCGTCTGGTGGTATGGTTTCGAGTCCTGGTCGGCCCTTAACTTCTGGGAATGGTAGGTGGTGCTTTCTTAGGTCGTCCTCTCTTTCTTGGCTGACTTGCTCGCAGATCCAACTCCTGATAGTACTGGCGGAGCGGTTCCTGGCAATCCTGGAGGTGGTTAAGGGGTTCCCAAGTGTTTTCTTCATGTCCGTAGTTTTCCCATTTAACAAGGTATTCTGTTTTGCCGTGGTTGCGTCTGTGGTCGAGTATTCGTTCAACGTCGTAGGTTTGTTCTGCGTCGATCTCGATCGTTTCTTGTGTGCTGGTGCCGTGTGGTGCCGGTTCCAGTAGTGATACGTGAAATGTGGGGTGAATTTTCATGGTGTCTGGTAATGACAGTCTGTAGTTGGTGTCGCTGATTTTCTTGCTGATTTTAAAAGGTCCAAGCTTCTTGAAATCGAACTTGCTGTTTGGTCGTTGTGTTTTGATGTTGCGTCGAATGAGGTAGACGCTATCTCCCTCCTTGAAGGATGGTCCCTTCATCCGATGCTGATTGGCGTAATTCATCATTCTTTCTCGTACGAACTCTAGTTCCTGCTGGAGTTCTTTGTGTAATTGTCGTAACTCGCTCGCTTGTTTATCGGCTCGCGGTGCCGTAGTCGTGGTTCTTGGTTCTCCATAAGCCGTAGGGTTGAATCCGTAGTTGGCATAGAACGGGGTTGTCTTGGTACTCTCGTTCTCTGAGCTGTTATAGGCGAATTGTGCTGTGGGTAACAATCGTACCCAATCGTCTTGCTTGTGATTTACATAGCATCTCAGGTACTGTTCCAGTGTCTGATTGGCTCGTTCTGTTTGTCCGTCTGTCTGGGGATGGAACGCTGTTGATAGCTTGTGGTTTGTTCCTAGTTGTTCCATCAGAGATTTCCAGAATCTTGATGTGAAAAGCTTGTCTCTGTCCGTGATGATGCTTTCTGGAAGTCCGTGATTGCTAACAATCACTCGTAGGAATGTGTAGGCGATTTCTTCGGCGTTGCTGCTTTCTTTGTATGGTAGGAAGTAGGCATATTTGGTGAGCTTGTCCACTATAACCAGTATGCTGTCGTACTTGGTCTTAGTGAGTGGTTCTTCCGAAGGTGGTAATTTGACGATGAAGTCCATTGTAATAGTTTGCCAGGCCTTGCCGGGGGCTGGTAAGGGTTGCAATAGCCCGTAAGGTTTGTGTCTTGCGGACTTGCTCTTGGCACAGAGTTCGCAATCCCTAATGGCTTCTCGTACTTCTTGTCGTGTCCCCTTGAAGTTATGGTGCTGCTTTAGCCGTTTCCATGTCTTAGAAATTCCTTGGTGCCCGTGTGCTTTGCTTTCGTGGATCCTCCGTATCTCTTCTGGTGTGGTTACTGTGTTTGTTGTCATAAGGCTTCGATGTGCTGGCAGGAGGTTCCCGTTTTCGTCTGTTGTGAGGATAACCCGTGTTTCCTCTGGTACTGTGTTCTCGTGATCTGGTCTTCGGCTAAGGGCGTCGGCCCTGCCGTTTTCCGTTCCTTTTCGGTAAATAATCCTAAAATGGAATTCTGACAGGAATTCTGACCACCTGATTTGTCGTTTGTTCAACACTTTGCTAGTGGTGAAGTGGGTCAGGTTCTTGTGGTCCGTGTAAACTAACACCTCGTGTTTAGTTCCGGATAATTGTGGTTTCCATTCTTCAAATGCTCGAATAATGGCCATAAGCTCTTTATCGTGAATCTGGTAGTTGAGTTCTGGTCCATGTAGTTTTTGTGAGAAGAAGGCGCAAGGATGCAACCGTCCTTCTTCGTCTCGCTGACTGAGTTGTCCTCCGATCGCATAGTCCGATGCGTCGGTCTCGACTTCAAAAGGTTTCGTTGGGTCTGGTATCTTGAGGATTGGTTCTCTGGCTACTGCGTCTCGTAGCTGTTCAAAGGCCTGTTGTGTTTGTTCCGTCCACTGGAATTCTAGGTCCTTCTTGGTCATGTTGGTCAATGGGGTGGCAATCGCGCCGTATCCCTTGATGAACCTTCTGTAAAAGTTCACGAATCCGAGGAATGCCCGAACGTCTCTTACGTTCTGTGGTTGAGGCCATTCCTTTACTGCTTGGATTTTCGATTCCTCCATCCTAATTTCTCCAGGAGCGATAGTGTATCCTAGGAAATTGACTTTCTTGCTGTGAAAGAGACACTTCTCGGGCTCAACTAAGAGCTTAGCGTCTTGCAGCTTCTGTAAGACTGTGTGAACGTGTTGCTTATATTCTTCCAACGTCTTGGAAAAGACAAGGATGTCGTCCAGGTAGACAACGACGAAAATGTCTAGGCATTCCCTGAGAACGTGGTTAATCATAGTTTGGAAGGTTGCTGGGGCGTTGGTAAGACCGAAGGGCATTACTAGGTACTCATAATGTCCTCGTCGGGTGCGAAACGCTGTTTTCCACTCTTCGCCTTCCTTCATGCGGATCAAGTTGTATGCTCCTTTGAGGTCTAGTGTTGTAAACCACTGTGCTTAATAGAGCATGTCTCGGAGTTCTCCTATTAGTGGGAGTGGGTAGCAATTCTTTATGGTGATGTCGTTTAATTGTCTGTAATCCACGCATAGTCGTAATTTTCCGTTCTTCTTTGGTACGAAGAGGATTGGGTATCCTGCTGGTGATATTAATGGTCTAATGTAACCTTTCTTGAGGTTCTCTGCGAGGTACTCGTCTAGTGCCTCCATCTGTGTCGGGTTTAAGCCGTATATCTTGTGGAACTTGGGCTGTGTTCCTTCTTTCAATGGTATCTCGTGGTCGAACGGACTATGCTCGGGTAGTCCTGTTTCGAGTTCGGGGCTGAATAGTCGTCCATACATCCGGTATTCGGCCGGGATGTTGTCGATCAATGTGGTAAGGTTCGATCGTTCTTCGCTCATGGATAGTCGCGATCCTTCCAATGTTGGCTCCAGGCGTGGCTCGCTTTTCCTCAATAGCGCCATAATTTTTTGTTGATTTCGCTCCTGTGCCCTACGCTCGTTGCGTGAAGTCCGTTTCTCGGATTTTCCTTCAGAGGCTAACGGCTCTTCCCATTGGACTTGGCCGGTTGTCCAATTTATCCGGGGGTTGCTCCTTCTGAGCCAGGGGATTCCTAATATCACGTCTTTGTCCCCTATCTCCGTGATGTCTAAGGTGATTTGTTCCTTTCGTCCATAGCTCTCCATCCAGAGGTGTACGGTCTCTGTTTCGATGGTGCCGTTCCCGTATGAAACTGCCTCTCCTTCCACGGTCTGCAACTGGTATGGTTCCTTCTTTTGTTGCCAAGGTATCCGTCGTTTCGCTACGACCCTTGGTGAGATGTAGTTGCCTTGTGCTCCACTGTCGAGGAGTGCTCGTATGGGTCTGCCATCGAGTCGTATGTCGAGAAATATGTGTTCATGTGCTGCTATGGTGTCTTGTGTAGCGTTCAGGGTTCTTTGTTCCGTTCCTGTTGTCGCCGTTCGGTGCCCTGTGCCGTCTGGCTGTCCTAGTTTTTTGACTTGCTGGACTCGCGTCGTGGGTCCTTGTTTTTCTTGTCCCTGGGTGTGTGGCTACTTCTTGTTTCGACTAGGTCAAGTGGGTGCTTCGCTGGCACGGGTGTCTTGCGTGCGTTCGTGGTTATCTCGTTATCTCGTACGTTGGGGTTCCACACAATTCTGGTCATTGGTGCAGGTCCTGGTTGCCGTGATTTCTGTTCGTGCCAGGCCTGTGCTTTGGCTAGCATATGTACTCTGCATACGCTTCGGGTGCACTCATACCATGGGAACTGTTTCTGGTTGCAACACGCCATGGGATAGTTGTCGTTAGGCGTGAAGATTGCGGCTGGCTCAGTGTTGAGTCTTATTTTAATTTCCCAATTTGGTAGGTCGGTTGTGGTATATACTTCGTGAATGCCTGTTGCTTTGCGTCGTCGTGGGAAAAAGTTGTGGACTATCTTCCTGTTTAAGTGGAGTCCACAGTTGTCTCGGAAGCATTCTGCCCAAAAGATCTCTGCGTGTTGAGGGTGTTTGGTGTCCAAGGTCGGGTGGTCTCCAAAAGTTGCATTGACTGGTCCTGTAGGATGTCGAATCTGTGCCTGAAGTGGCAATCCGGGAAACTGTACTAATTGGTCGTCTCGGTGTAAGTCGATGTGCTTCTTTTCGTATATGTAGGGGTTGTTTTCCCTTGCTGCGTTGTACTGGCTCGAGGGCATGGTCTCTTCCTCGCTGGACTCTTCCTCGGAATCCTCGCTTGATTCTTGTGTTGAGGATTGATTGGTTGTCCTGATGTGGTGGGTTTGTCCCAAAGGTTCCTCATCCGATTCTCCGGAGGCATCCGAGTCCGTGAGTTCGGGTAGTTGGGTCTCTTGTCGGTGTAACTTCGTTGATTGTCCTGTCCCTAGGGGTACTCGGTTTCCTACTGCTAGGGTTCGAGTGCCTCGGGGCTTCTGTGGGTACCATCCTGCGTCGATCTTGGAACTATTGTGGGTCATACAATTGTCATCGTAGCAGGTGGTCCAGCTCATCGTGCTATGTTGGTCAGGCCGTAGTTGCTGGTGATTGGTGGCATTAAGTCCTCGTGGTTTTTCGGTCTTGCCCCTAAAATCAGGGATATCTTCCTGGTTTCTTGGGCAGTTTCTGGCGATGTGCCCTGTCTTGTCGCACTTGAAGCACTTGCCACTCTTGGGGTCTTTACGGGGCTTCTTGTGTTGTGTGGCACTGAGGTCCATGGGTCCACTGTGGGTACCATAAGCTGTACTGTAGGTCTGGGGCGCCATGTGACGGGGCTGCTGCCATCCACCATTGTTTTTGTGGTATATGGGTTGAGGGTGTTGGTACTTGCGTCCCGTGTTGGCTTGTCGAGTTGAGGTGACGAACACTCGCTGTCCGCCTTGTTTTTCCTGTCGGCGTTCGTAAATCCGGTTGTCAAGTTTGATGGCAAGTTCGACGTACTCGAGGAAATCCTCGGGTCGGTCGAGCTTGGATACTTCGTCTTTTACTTCTGACTTCAGTCCCTGGTAGAACTGGAGGATCTTGGTTTCTTCGGTCATGTCCAGCCTTGTTGCTAGCCTTCTGAACTCGGCTGCATAAGCGGAGGCTGACTTGGTTTGTCGTAGGTTGGCCAAGTCTCGTTCGGTCTGTCGTTTCTCATCGGGTTCCTGGAACAAGGAACGGAGGGTGCGTTCATACCCTGCGAAGGTTGAGAAAATGTCGGTGACTTCTTGGCGTCGTTCTTCGGGGGGTACATCAAGCCATTCCTGCAACAGAGGCTCGAACCAAGACAAGGCTCGTCCTCGGAGGAAGGTGGCCGCGTGTACCACCTTTTCTGTTTCACTGCGGAAAGTTTCCAAATGGAATGCTTGGTAGGTGCGTACCTGTACAAGGTACCCTTTAAGTTGTCCAGGTGTGCCATCGAACGTGGCTGGGGGGTTAAGCTTGAGTCTCTCGCGCCCATCAAGAGGGGTTGAGGTAACGTTAGCACTGGCTCGGAGAGCCTGGAGTTCCTCTTGGAGTTGGGTTGCGCGGAGCGTCTGTTCGTGAAGCTCCTGGTTGGTCCTAGCAACCTGCCTGCGGAGCTGGTCTTCCTCGTCCTCGCTGTCGCTATCGTCCTTGGGCCGAACAGGGGCTTTCTGGGCCGCCTTGCTGCTCGTAGCCGGGGTGCTGGGGGTGTTGTTCTTGGACGTCTGGGAAGACACATTGTCGGATACTGCTCGGTATGCTTCAAGGCAAAGTACTGAACAGGAGCAATCAAAATGTTACGATCAAAATATCGGGGTAACCTGTTCTTAGGGTAAAGTACAGTGGGTTGAAGCAACTGAGCGTCTGACTGGGTAACTGGGGTTCTCAATGACTGGGGGTGAAGTTATGATCGTTCTCAAGTAAGTATTGAGGTTAACTAGAGTTTGATTGCTGCTAAGCAATCCTAGAATCGAATCTATCTACATGGTAATGAGCGTGCCTTATATAGACTATGTCCCTCGACGTGATATGCTTAATATGTTCCATAGCCGACATATCACTTGTTCTGCTATGATTGATATGCGACATATCAATCATATCCCTCTCTTGGCAATCACGTGATGTCACGTGTCTTTTCCCCTTATGTAATCCTTTCCCGACGGTCGGTGATTCTTTTTGGCGAATGTCGTCAGGAGGGGTGTGACCCCACCTGGCCTCCTTGGTGCTGGCCCAACTTGTTTGGTCGTAACACTAATACACTGAGGTTCTCCAATGTATGCCTGGCCGTGACATAATTCTAAACTCGCTATAATTTGCTGGTGAAGCAATTAAAATATATCGTTCAATCCCTTCATTCAATCATTCACTACGTCGGCTGTGCACGACGGTAAACTAGGCCACAGAAGACACCATTCGCGAAATCAATGTCGCCGCGTAAGAATTACGGCCCACCGATTCGCCAATCCCAACGCGTGACAAACGCAAACTCAGCAAAGCCAGATAATTTGGCTTCAGGCACTGCTACTCCCAACACCGAAGGTTCGGATCAAAACGGAGAGATTACAGTTGCCCCAGTGAGCCCAGAGCCAGTAGAGCCCGCTCCTACCAGCGCCAACACAGAGCCTGAAGAGCCCGTTGAGCCCCAATACGACACAGAGCAAGATCAGCCAGTCGACAGCATCGAAGTTGACGGATCGTACGAGTACGAGTTAGTTTCCGAACACTCAGGAGAGGCGCGAAGCCCTCCCCACCAACCTTCTGCCAAGACGTCAGACGGCAGGAACGAAATTCCGAAATTTCCAAGCAGAGCGCCCTCGCCTGCCGCCCAAATGAGAAGCGAAATGGCAAACGAAAGCGAAAACACAACCGGCCAGGCCACCATCACTCAATCGCATTTGCAAGACCTCTTGGCTACTATTGCCCAACTGAAGGACCAGTTGGCCACCCAAAACAACTCCACCAGTAATGGAGCCCGTGGGGTTACACCCTTTAACAGCGCCTTCGGTGGGACCGATTTTAAACCTGTTGGATTTGCCGCCCATAATGCCTTTAGGCCCTACGGAAATGGCCAAATTAGCGTTAACCCCGGGTATAATAGAAAAGCCCGCAAGACCGGCGTTAACCCCGGATCTTTCGAGGGTAAGGACGACACCTTCGACACGTGGATTATCCAAGTCGCCGATATGATGGAAGAAGATGAAAGCACTTACAAGACCGAACGTAGCCGTATGGCAGCCCTTTTTTCGTTAACAAAAGGACCGCCTAACGACCTATTGCGTAGCCGTTACGCCTCGAAAGAAAACCCTTTTAGCGGTGTTGCCGAGATGGTCGCAACTTTAGCTGCGGTGTACCACGACGATAACCAAGGCACTAAAGCACGCCGAGAACTGGCTGAAATGATGTTTGACCCAGCAGACAAAACTATGGACATCCATGTTTTTGTTGGCAAAGTTAACACTTTGGCGGACCGCGCCAACATTCTCAAATCAGAGCGTAAAACCCTACTATACGAACATATTCCGGCAAAATTGAACACCCAGCTTTTCGACGACGCTAAAAATCCGGATATATCGTACGAGTCTTTCGTGAACAAAGTCGCCAACGCTGCACTGGCTAATCAGCGCGCCTACGAGGAAAACCTTAAACGGAAACAGGCTAAAAAGGGGCGCCAATCGCCCGAGCCTCGTCGTCGCCGTTCCCGCGATTACGAACACAGGAGAGAGGTTAAAACAGCGACTCCCACACCCGTTAAGGAAGTAGTCACTCTTTCCGACAAGGAAAGGAGCGCTCTTTTGGACGCAGGTCTTTGTTTTCTATGTAAGAAGGCCGGCCACCAATCCCGTCACTGCCCCGATCGCAAAATTATCGCCAATATGTTACAGGCTCTGGACCATGGGGATTCGTATTCGCAGCCTGACAATTCGACTCGCAACTCGTCGTCGACTTCTTCGTCTGATTCGGAAACCTGCTAAGGCTGCCGGAAGTCTCCTCGGCAGTCTGCATGCCTCAAATAGCTAAAATCGATAAATCACCTAAATTAAACACCTTTCTTGCTCCCATTCAATTGCAAGACAAAGGTCGTGGTCTCAACGCCCAAGCTTTCTGTGACACCGGAGCAGATGTGTACTTATCCATCCGACCGAGCCTCGCGAAAAAGGTCGCCCAACGTTTAAAGCTACCTATCAAAAAGCTCCCCAAACCTTTGGACTTTGGAGATTTTAACAGGAAGGTTACCGCAAGAGCCACCGAATACCTTCGGCTCACTTTGCAAATCGACGGACGACAATTCCCACGGCAGAAATTCATCCTCCTTGAAACGGCCCACGATGTGTTTATCGGACAAGAATGGTGGACGAAACATCGAGTAGGTTTATTCCCAGCTACCCGCAGCTTCGTTTGGCCCAACGACCTGCCCGCCATGGCCCAATATTTACCCGCAATCGTTGTACAACGTTCGAATCCGCCTCTGGACCTTGAGGCCCAAGCTGACGCAGTCCGCCGGGACCGCAAGATGGAACAAGAAGACCGTCGCATCCAGGTCCGCAAGATACTTCGAAGCCCTAAACGCCAACACGAAAACCAGGCTCAGATTACAAAAATTAACGCCTTCCCGACTATCCCAAAGACCGTTTCCAACAAAGGCCTGCCAGCTAGTATTTGTGCCCTCCTTAACGACCCTCGTCAAGATCGATGGAAACGATCCCCGTTACCCACGGAGCCTATACCGTTGGTACCAGTAAACGATACGTCTACGACCAGCCTAAATGCGGTATCAGCCCTGCAATGGAACAAGACTCACGATGGACATCCCATTCCATTTCCTGCAGGCGAAGACCCGGAGCACATCGCGCAAGTACGAGCCAAGTTACCCAAAGCACTTGCCCACCTTGAGGGTTTCTTTTCCAAAAAGGCGTCGACGATTCTCCCGCCTAGCCGACCCGGCTTCGACGTGGTTTTGGAACTCGAGAAACTTTTGGAGGGGAGGCCAGCCCGCTATTCGACCCCTTTCGCGATGATGGAGTTGGAAAAGGAAACCATCGACGAACTTCTGAGGATCGATTTCATTGAACGGACAATGGAGGAGACCGCAGCTTCGACTCTGTTCGTTCCTAAACCGCAATCGAAGGAGCAGCGTTTTTGTGTGGATTACCGATGGGTAAACAAATTCATCAAAGGACGACAAGTATTTGCCCCCGACGTGGCCGGGACGTTGAGCAGATGTGGAAAAGCCCGGAGGATGACCAAGATCGACATTATTCGAGCTTTTAACAAATTGCTAATGGATCCGAAGTCACGGTATTTAACGGCGTTCAAAACGCGACAAGGCACATTTCAGTGGAAGGTCCTACCCTTTGGACTGAAGGTCGGACCCGCCTGGTTCCAAGCTTTTATTAACGCTCAGTTTAATAAACTGCTGGACGCTTTCGCGAGCGCCTACGCAGACGACGTGTTAATTTATACCGAGGATAAATCGGAGCAAGTCCACTTTGAGCAAACCGAGGAGGTTATTTACAAGTTGCACAAAGCCGGACTCCAAGGCGATATTAAAAAGTCAAGTTTCGGCGTTTTCGAAATCGAGTACCTGGGTTTACTTCTAGAGATCGGTAAAGGTATCCGCATCGACCCCAAAAAGGTCGAAGCTATCACCAGCTGGCAATGGGACGACATCACCTCCGTTTCCGCAGTACGATCCTTCCTAGGCTTATGCAATTTCGTTCGGACGTTCTGCCATCACGCCAGCGAACAAGCAGAACCTCTGACCCGATTATTGAAAAAGGGAGTCCCGTTCGAAAGAGGCCCCGAGCAGAAATCTGCCTTTGAAGCGCTGAAACAACTGGTGGTCACCGCCCCCGTGATAAGTTTCTTCAAACCCGGTATGCCTGTCAGGATGGACACCGACGCCAGTGGCAGGGCCACCGCCGGTGTCGTGTGGCAGCAACAGGACGATGGCAGCTGGAAGCCAATCGGCTATTCGTCCAAAACCATGTCCCCTGCTGAACAAAACTATCCGATTCAGGACCAGGAGCTATTAGCTGTGATTAATACGCTAAAGGACTTCGAACCAGCCCTGTTGGGTACCAAGTTCTGTGTTTTCACCGATCACCAGGCCCTAATTTATTGGTCGACCAAGAAACTTTTGTCCGCTCGCCAGATACGATGGGCTGACTACCTGGCCAACTTCGACATTACTTTTAAATACCGTCCCGGCAAGAATAATGTGGCAGCCGATGCCCTTTCGCGCAAAACCATCGACAACCCTACGGTCAAGGCCCGAGCTGTGTTAGACCGCACCATTGCACTAATCCCTCCAGAAAAGATCGACTCCCGACCCGGCGAACCTCTTCCAACCATTAGCAACTTGGAACCCTCCGCACCGCAGGGAGCTGACCTGGTGGCCCTTATCCTGGAAGAAAACCTGAAACAGAACCTAGGTCACCACGACAATTTGTTAACGGTACCCGAGACTACCCAGAATGGCAAAATCTTCTTAAAAACGGCTCTTATCCGCGAAGCTCATGAGCCCAAGATCTTCGGCCATGGAGGCCAGAATAAAACCCTCAGCCGCCTGAAAAAGGACTATTGGTGGCCCGACCGAAATCGAGACGTCAAACGCTACATTAAGAATTGTCGCGAATGTTAACGCAACAAGGTACGACATGATAAGACGCCTGGGCTGTTGCACCCACTGGAGATCCCTAGACGGTGTTGGCAACACGTAATGGTAGACGGCAAAGATATGCCCAAGGATAAAGAAGGCTATAATTACGTCTGGGTCTTCATCTGCCGATTGACCAAACTTTTGGCCACCCTACCGGGAAAAAAGACGGACACCGCGGAGACCTTGGCCATGCGGTATTATCAGACCGTGTACCGTTGGAAAGGCGTCCCCGATTTATGGCTTTCCGACAACGCCGGACCGTTTATATCCGAGTTCCTAAATACTTTAAACGAGTTGACAGGAACAAAACATAAACATGGAAGCGCCCGCCACCCTCAAAGTCAGGGCAGCGTCGAAATTACCAACGCTGAATTGGATCAGAAAATGCGCTTTTATGTAGACAAATACCAAACGAATTGGCGACGGCATATCCCCGCTTTCGACTTCGGCCACAACTCGTCCGTCCACGCCTCTATTGGCATGGCACCGATCGAAGCAGAAACCGGAGCTCGCCCTAGAGACCCGCTCTCTTTACCTTTACCCGAAGAAGACCTGGAGACCGGTCAGCAACAAAAGGCGCTGGAAATGGTCCGCCAAGCCCGGCAAGCTCAGGAACTGGCCCGCAACAACGGACTCGGAGCGCAAATAGAACAACAGAGGCAGGCTAATAAGAAGCGGCGACCGGTCGATTTTACGGTGGGAGATGCGGTTTACGTTAGCAAAAAGGGTTTTTCCACCGAAGCTCCTACGACCAAGTTGGACTCGCAAAATGCAGGACCATGGACGATTCTCGAGGAAAAGGGCCACAGCTTCATTCTCGACACCCCTGCCTGGTATAAAGGTAGTAAGCTGTTCCACGCCAGCCGATTGCGCAAAGCAGCAACGGATCCATTACCTCAGCAGTATCAAAAGCCGGAACCGCCGGTCGAAATTAACGGAGAACCGGAGTGGGAGGTGGAGCAAGTGTTGGCCTCACGTTTATTCGGACGAAAGAAAACGTTGCAATATCAGGTATCGTGGGTCGGACTCGACCCTGATGAGACATGGTATGAGGCCCGCGACTTGAAAAATTCACCAATACTGCTGGATACCTTTCACAGGGAGTACCCGGACGCAGCAGGACCTCCGGTAAATTTGCAACAGTGGATCAGGAGCGCAGCAGAGGATGTTTTTGCGGAGGACGGACCCGAGGACAATGTTGCCGAGCACGATGCGAAAAAGACACGAGAGCGGAGGAAGGCCCCGAGGAGACACACGTGACAAACTCAAGACTCTGACCGCCTACGTCGATCAGGCCTTAGAGGGGGGTAATGTGAGGATCAGGCCCCTAGACCTACCCTCAGAATCACGTGAGGATCAGGCCCCTAGACCTACCCTCAGAATCACGTGAGGATCAGGCCCCTAGACCTACCCTCAGAATCACGTGAGGATCAGGCCCCTAGACCTACCCTCAGAATCACGTAAGGATCAGGCCCCTAGACCTACCCTCAGAATCACGACTCGGCTCCACACCGAGCCAGGGATCGGACAAGGATCCACTACCTCCGGATTTAAGCGCGTCTCTTGAGCGCGTCGACGATTGTAATTTCTCTCTTCTCTTCAGTTTAGAATTTTCGTCGATAGCGCCTAATACACTGAGGTTCTCCAATGTATGCCTGGCCGTGACACGTATCATTATGGGTAAAGAAATGCCAGACCTGCCGCCGAATCAACCCGTCCCGCGAAGGCCACCAGGGCCTCCTGCGACCCCTGCCCACTCCTGAACGCTCATGGCAACACCTGTCGATGGATTTTATCACACATTTGCCGCAAAGCAACGGCCACGACGCCATCCTAGTGGTCGTAGACCGCCTGACTAAGATGAGACACTTCGTCCCTTGTAAAGGGACCTGCAATGCCGAGGACACCGCCAACCTGTACCTACACCACGTATGGAAACTACACGGGTTGCCCCTGACGATAGTTTCGGATAGAGGCACCCAATTCGTGTCGAAGTTTTGGAAACACCTGACAACCCGTTTGAAAATCGACAGCCTGCTATCCACTGCTCACCACCCCGAGACTGACGGACAGACCGAGCGTTTTAACGCGTCCCTGGAACAATATTTGAGAGCTTATGTGGCCTACCTGCAAGATGATTGGGAAAGTTGGCTTCCCCTCGCCGAATTCACAGCCAACTCCCACAAGTCCGAGACCACCGGAACCTCCCCGTTTTACGCGACTTACGGATTCCATCCCCGCATGGGATTCGAGCCGGTACCCCTGAACCAGCCTTTGCCCGCCCAGCGGGATGCCGAAAAGCTAGCCGCCCGAATGGAAGCCATTCTGGAACAAGCCCGCGCCGAAATGACCGCCGCCCAAGCCCGTTACGAAGAACAGGCGAACCGACACCGTACCCCGGCCCGCCGGCTTACCGTCGGCCAATATGTATGGTTAGACGCACGGAATATCCAGACCGCCCGCCCGCAGAAGAAACTGGATTGGAAGAACTTGGGACCCTTCCGAATTTCTGAAGTGATTAGCCCGTACGCCTACCGTTTGGACCTGCCGTCGTCTATGAGAGTACACCCTGTTTTCAATATAAACCGACTAAAACCTGCTGACGTTAAGCCCCTGCCGGGCCAACAACCTGCACCGCCACCCCATTTGGAAGTGGAAGGTGAGAGAGAATACGAAGTCGAAGAGATCCTCGACTCCTTTTGGGAAACCCGCGGCCGAGGAGGCCGCCGGCTGAAATATATCGTCCGTTGGGCTGGATATAGCGAACCCACGACTGAACCTGCCGATTACCTGGAAAACGCTGCTCAATTGGTAAAGAATTTCCACCGTCGATACCCCCATAAGCCCGGGCCCCGGCCGTGACGGAGCTCGGCCTGGAAGGGGGGAATACTGTCACAGACCTGAAGGACAGCCACTGGGCTGTCGCTTAGTCATGACCCCTGTCACGTGAAGGCGCGAGGGCCGAGCGCCTCGCGCGCGTATATCTACGCGAAATCTCTGCAGTCTCCGATATGTAGCTCCTCGAGCTACGTCTTCGTCAACAACCACCTGCTACCCTGTACCTGGAAGACTAGATAGCCAATATACTCTGTCCTGTTACCTGATCGCCCGCACCTACCTGTCCGCCCTGCCTGCCCGTGACACAAACGAATTTATAAAAAAAATAATTAATATATATTATAAATTAAAATATATAAATGCAAATTATTTACCAATTATATATTATATAAAAACATTTATTTTATCCAATAAAAAAAAATTTAAAAAATTTATTGGGAAAATCAAATTCCAAATAAAATTAAAATCCGGAAAAAACGATTCCAAAAATATTTTAGGTAAAATTTTAGTTAAACGCAATTGTTTTTTTATTTTGTTTTTTTACGTTCCACCCGGACAAACTTTTTTAAATTATTAATATTACGACGGACCGTTTGTATTATTTTTTTAAATTATATTTCTTTTTAATTTCGCAAACGAAGGATTTCTTTTCCGCTGTTTCCAATTTAAATTTAAATTTCGAATATTAAACCGCGATTTTGTGCAATTATTTTCGAAATATAGTTATAATATTAAATTGCAAACGGCCCAAACGAATAGATTTAATATAACGAAAGAAATTCCGAAATAATATAACGCATTTCGCAATTTTTTTGCAATTTGTAAACGGAATAAAAAACATTTTAACCGCCGAAAAGAAAACACAAAAAGCAAATTGTTGCGACGAACGGTGGAAAAACGACCACGGAATTTATTAATTCGGTTAAATATAACGCAAAAGAATTAGCAAAAAAAACGAAACCAAAAATAAAAATTAGGGAAATATAAATTATTTAAAAATTAAAAAAATTTGGCTAAAAAAAGGAAATTTAATATTATAACCAGATAATTGGGCTGGTATTAAAAAAACCAGGTGGGGTTATACCTTTTTTAATAATATTTGTCCAAAAAAATTACCAAACGATAAAAACGGGATTATATAAGGAAAAAAACACGTAATATTACGTAATTGCCAAAAAAATATAATTAATATATTGCATATTAATTATAACAAAACAAACAGTATATTAATTATAAAATATATTAAATATATTATATTAGGAAACAGAATTTATATATAATACGTTTATTACCATATAAATAAATTCGATTCTAGGATTGTTTAGCAGCAATTAAATTTTAATTAATTTTAATATTTATTTGAAAACGATTATAGTTTTATCCCAGTCGTTGAAATTACCCAGTTACCCAATTAGACGCTCAGTTGTTTCAACCCACTATATTTTATTATAAGAACAAGTTAACCCGATACCTTGATCGTAACAGGGGAGTGGCCCTGTTGGGTTGCAATATTTTTGCACAGGTACTATAGTTGAATTTATTTTTTCCCGCTACACTATTGCCAGAACCGGTAATACCCACAAGGCCAATTCCCTTTAACAATCGTACCATAGGAGGGATTTTTACCTTTACCACCATAATAATATATATAGGCCTGGATTATCGAGCGGCTACTTTTGGTTATACAGCGGCTATTTGTATCCATCTGCAGGTTTATATAGCGGGTGTTTGCACTGGGTACATTTTGCGTGCAATTATATATATATCGGTTCAAGTCAAAGATAAGTTATAGTAACAAATAAGGGGCCGTGCAAAGAACGGGGTATTAATGGGCCTGGGCTTGATGCGTGACTAATGCACAAGAAATACGTGATTCGTGATGCGTTACGCTTTGCGGGTTGCGTCTGGGAGGTGTGAATAGTTTCATATACTGGGTGGGGGTGGTAGGATTTGTACACAAATCTGATACGGGCAAGCCGTGGTGGGACAAATCTGGGTGGAATTTGGCTGGGGAAAAGTTTCGCAACGTATTTGTGTGGTGTTATTATTGGAGTCAAGAGTGAAAAGACTACTAACCGGAAAACTGTTGCATTATATCGCAAGGTTTGGAAGGTTTAGTATTCAGAAGACTACCTAATCCACCATCTTATACTGACTCGCTTGAGTAACCAGAGCATATGGATACTATACCACGACCTACAAGATATCAATACTGAATGAGTAATGGGGGATATTGGCCAACGGGTTTAAAGGGCAACGTCTCCCTTTGATTTATCAAGGCCAATCCTCTGTTCAAACACAAGCACAGTAACAGTTACCAAGTCCCCAATCCCCCAAAAAACACAAAAACACTTTACAGTCTACACTTTCTCGTCCTTTTACCCAATCTTACGACAAAATGATTGCTGTTCAGGACTAATCAGTCGACAGTTTCAACTCTATTGGCGAGCTCCATACCGCCAAGGAGAAGTTTGATACAGTCGGCGGAGACAAGTTGGTTGAGCAAGCATTCCTCGAGCTATTTCGCCGCCATGGCGTTGACAGGATCTTTGGTCTGACCATGGTTCACCGTCACTTTGAGCTGAACGGGAAAGAACGTCTGGTCGACTTCCAAGGTACCGCGGTACCTTGGGAGGAGGTTGACGAGCTGAACAACCCGGGCATCACCGCGGCCAGTTGGGAAATCACTCCCCAGGGTATTCGCCCTTACGAATTCAAGCTCGATCCAGCATCGATCGGGGCCCAGGAGGTCGACTTCAACGATCCCAAAATTCAAGCCTTCGCCAAAGAGTTTGTCGAGTTGACGCAGCGCGCTGGTGCGACTGGTCTTTTCGGCCTTTGCGTATACCCCGGAGATGATTTCGAAAGCCTGATCGAAACCACCCAGGGCCGCGCCAATATCAGCATTCCTTTCAAGCCCGTGAGTATTTGATTTCTCTATGCGGGCTTCTGTTCTCTAATTTTCCCCTGGTTTTGAACCTCTACCCGGCCTACGCAAAAAGAAAAAGAAAAGGCAAACATTGGCTAATAATATTTTCCTTCGTTTTTCTCAACCCAGTTTAACAACATGAAGGACGGTTTCGTTGATGCAACCTGGTTTTTCTCCCCCAAGATCTGGGAAGCGAGGGGGAGATGTGTGTGCGTTTACAATCTTTTGGGTAAGCACACCGGGCACCGGTGGCGCGGCTAGACTGGTCACTATGGCCTGCCAAAGCTCTTTCCGATAAAGTTGTCAAAATTGGAGACTTTAGTTATTGGGGTGGTGGAACTTGATATTTTGCCGTTATTATATTTGTTGCTTTGTGCAACCGATAAATATCAAGACAGTTTATTTTAGTCCCTCGTCCATTACCCGAAAACCTTAGTTTAGTTGTAATGTTGCGATACATCTTCAATTGATCCCATAGTTCTCCTGGTTCAAATTTGAGGATAATTTCTCGAGTTTCACCGTTTGGTAAAATACAAAATGCTAAGTATTTGTTGTAAATATACACTTAAGATTAAATTTAAATTGTTTCAAGTGCAAAATATTTAAGTTATATGACTTTGTGCGGATATAGTACGCGTATAAAATAAATATTATACCCACATTACCTCAAACGGTCATACTTGACGAATTCTCCTGAAACTAAAACGAGCGGGATTTTCTGGGGGCCAATTTGATTCGCCGAGAATCAATATAACTAGTAAGATATATGGAGCCCTCGGTCCCCTGTATAACGCAATGGGGATTGGTCTAAACACGGAGATTAAAAATAACTTATACAGCACTCAGCAGAAGGGATATCTTGTACAAAATCCGTGACTTTTGATTGATCGGAAATTTACCTGCAGCCCGGAAGTTGTTACTTAAATGCCGTCCCCCATTTCAATGTCGGAGGGTATATATTGAAAACAGAGCAAAACTCTCCCCAACCGACACAGTTATCATAACCCAAAATTAACATATCAGCAGCCGTTATTCCAACACAACCAGTGCATTGTTACGCACTGGTTGTAAATCACGCTGCACTCAGGTCATCACTTTAACCCTTGTTAACAGTTACTATTATTAACACACTTGAGTTGATTAACGGCCATTCCACTCAACGGTTATTGCATTGTCAAGGTTCAAAAAGTTCTTAATTTGCAAATTTGAAACTTACAGTGGCCCTAGCAGCCTAGCTAATCTTTCAAATTTTCGGACCCTAGATTCCAGAGAAAGAAATGTTGCACTCGTCACTCAGGTCTTGCCAAATTCATCCTTGTCCGAAGAAAGGGCAGCCCCGTAAAATTTGCATTGAAATTAATATCTAGTAAGACCAGGTTGCAATGCGTGGGAGGTCGTTTGCTCTGTTGCTTCCTTTGCCAACAGCTCTCTATAGCTTCCATCTTTTACAATTTTGCCGCCCTCCCCGAGCAGTATAACCCTATCAAAGTCTTTAGCAATCTCAACGTTGTGACTTTTTAAATAACAATATGTTAGCATGTTTTACACGCCAGGTAATCTCAACCGCTGATAAAAGCGATAGGGGGAGAAAGGCACTCACGTGACAACGATGACGGTAGTGTGGACAAACTGATTTATAAGGTTCCCAAGAACCTGCATTTCGGTCTCGGGATCAAGGCTGGATGTTGGCTCGTCGAGGATGACGACTTTGGGTTGTTTGAGGAACAAACGAGCAAATTCGATACGTTGCTTTTCACCACCAGAAAAGGAACTAAACAGTAAATATGTAGGACATAACAATTAGCTCATGTCTTCGATATCATCGTACTGCTCTAGCCTCTGTATGACTTACCTTCCATTCTCACCCATCAAAGATTCATATCCGCCAGGGCGAGCTATTATAGTGTCATGGATCATGGCACGTCGACACGCGGCGTAGACCTCTTCATCGCTGGCGTTTTTCTTTCCCATTCTAACGTTTTCCATCACCGTGGTGTTGAAAATGTGAGGTATTTGGGGCATCATCCCGACTGATTTGTGGAATCTGTACGAGGAATAAAGTACCAAGTTGTTAGTTTGTGCACAACTGCAGGGAAAGTATGCGAATAGGGGAGCCCCCAAGAAAGAAAAAAAGGGGAAACACTTGCGAGTTTTTGTCAATGTTGCTAATGTCCTGCCCGTCAATCAAAATAGTACCAGTACTGGGCGACATATAACGCATGACAAGCTTGAGTAAGGTTGACTTGCCGGTCCCGCTAGGCCCAATCAATGCGACTTTGGCCCCCGGCTTGATCGACATGCTCAGGTGGTCTACCACCGGGGTATCCCTGGCCGGGTACGTAAACGATACGTCGTGCAGGTCCAAGCTCCCCTCACCGCATAGGAGCTCCGCGCCACTTGTCTGGACGGCCGAGCTCCTCTCCAAAACCCGACGCAGCGGCGCTGCGTCCAACAGGTCATCGACGAGATCGGGTATTGTGCGCGTCAGCTCCCCGATCCGCATCCACAATGTCGCCCAGACCGAAGTATAGAGCATCAGGTCCCCGACCGTGGCAGCCCCTTGGCCATACCGGTAGATCATAAAAGAGTACCCAGCGGCGACCCCGCAGAAGCTGACAATGTTTTGAGCGAGGCAGAAGTTAAGCCTGCACGAGTCAAGTTTTCGCTCTTGGTCGATCAAAGCCCCCGTGACTAATCTAAAGCAATCGATCTCGTGTTCGATCAAATTTTGGTTGAACAATGTCGTCCACCCGCGTAGACCGTCCTGGCGACGATGCTCTTGGTCGACTTTGAGTTTGTGGACTTTTGTAAACGCTTCCGCCCGCTTCTGGGTCCCTTTACTATTAATGACGCAGGTAAAGGTTATTTGATAGGCCATGATGATAAACAAAAAGGGCCCATGCAAGCTGACGAGTTTTGTCGCGGCCATGACGATCCCCATTATGTTTATGAAATGGGAAAAGATGATTGAATCAAACAGGCTTATAAACTCTTTAGCGTCGTCGACAGCCTTTGTCAAATCCGTGGGGTTGGCCAGCGAGTGGAACGTGGGGTCCATGGAAAGGATTTTAGCGTGGACGCCTGTAGCGAAAGACTCGGCCCGGTGCAGTTTGATTTCGGCCCTCAAAAGCCCAAAGATATGAGAAAGTGCAGTATTTACGGCTCGAAGTAGTAATGCTTTTTTGAACGAGGTTTGCACCTGAGACCCTGTCGCAGCTGCGTCTAAAATAGAGGCGAAGGCAAGCTGTTCTTGCAACTCCGTAACCTCGTGGGTCACCATCAATAGGAACGAAGCGACGAAACGTATCTGGTGTACTGGTTCGCCCACGGGAAACATGTATCTGGAAAAAACCCCAAATAGTTTCAAAAGGGGCCACCACCCGCCGAGCTTTTCCACTTCCCGTAGCGTATCCATTTGTAAGCTTAAAATGTCGGCCGGGTTGCTGCTGGCGTCCAAAGGCGAAGCCGGGCTGGGCTTGGACGCGGTGTTGCAATTTGCGATGATGGCTGGCAATATTTGCAACAGGATCATGACGCACGTGGCCGCTTTGCAAACATCAATTGCGGCGCTGACCCGTGAGGCCAACGGAGGGCTGGTTTGGCCGCCCGGCAAGCCTGTCCAAACGACGACGAAAAGCTCGATGGCGCAGAGGAGGCACCAGGAAACTGCTCGATTGAGATGAATTGGACTCTTATCGTCACGGTCGCCCAACCGCTCTGCATTCATAAATGTGGCGAGGACGAGGGCAGTTTCTGAAAAGGCCGCATGGATGCTGGGGAGCGAGTTGCGGGACACCGCCTCAGCAACGAGCCGAAAGAAAACGGCCGCGTAAATAAAAAATAAAGCCAGAAAAAGAAACAGCAGTGTGTTTAGGTTGCAGTTTGTTATGCTGCGACCGGTGCCGAAAATTTTGAGTGTGGGGATCGGGGTTATGGCTGTTACAAGAACAAGGACGCCGCAGCAGCCACGGACGAGCTGAATCCAAGGTTCGAGCTCGATGGCCATTTTGATCAACTCTGTGCAAACGATTGCTTGCAAGAATAGTGAAAGATGCAAATTGAAACAAAAGGAGGCGTTGCAGAATATGACTAAAAGCACAACAACAAAGTAACAAAAAGATAATGGAATCTAAGGATGCGGCGTAAAAAAGAATTTGACAAAGCAATGGAAAAGGCCCAAGTACATACCTACCTGTTTGAGACGGCTGATATATCCAGCGGCGATAGAACAAGATCTATCAAATTGCATGATTATTTTGGTCCATACTTCTCGAAGGGGAAGGGGGGCATGCATAAAAATTACCATGTTAAAAATAAGTTTAAAATGATGCAGGTCGACATGATATTTGATGATTGTTTATAAAGTAATGAGATATTATAGATGGAAAAAGGGGGTAGTAGTTTTTTTTAGAATGATAAGTGTTTATTAAGAAGTCAGCTTCTATGCTCAGCATGATATATTATACAGGTATTCGGGTAAAAAAAACAAGTTGTTGTTATTATTTAAAATTAAATCAAGGTGCATGCATAGGATCCGGGCCACTTTTGGTGGTGCCTTCATCTTTTCTCCTTGGCATGCATTGATTCCACCACCAGCGATGTAATCACTCCATCGGATAAGGTAAATGGATCTGGCGCCAATCAAGTTTCGACCTCGGTTTGTTCTGGGCTTTGTGTCAGTCCTCTTTGCTTCCTCCTCCCTCCAATCTTCCACTCACGCCCATAATGCCCCGAACTGGCGCATAAAACCATCAAGACCTCTGTGTTCTAGCCTGTCCCTGCTAGGTAGCATCTGCTCTGTCCCACATAAGTGATTCCCTTGCCCAAAGATGACGCGGCAGGTATCTTGTTGGGTTGGTTGGCCGGCCACTGGTTGAGCAGTTTGAACGCGTCATCATTTGGACAAATTATTTACTCTTCAGCCCTAAGCTTCTTCACTGATAGCCCTCGAAACATGGTTGCCAATTTCAACCAAAAATCCGTCCCCAGGGGCTTGTCTGCTACTGTTACATTCCGTGGTGAACTGTACAAAGTTTAGTTGATGAAAGCGTAATTAAATTAGAGGGCTTGGACTTTCTACAATATTCTGCGCTGATCGAGACTAGTTCTCGGCTCTATCTTGCCGCCATCTCCTGACGCATTTGGGGAGTTTCCAACTCATAAAACACCCTGGACCCCTGCAGCTCCTGCGCATTGTACACAGTGGACATTTCATGAACGCTGCTGACCGTGGCCATTTCCTGCGGCTTGCCGAAGTGGCCCATCTCATGTGGTTGGTAGGCGGATCCCATCTCATGTGATTTGTGGGGGTACCCCATCTCAGAAACTGTCTTGTACGGAGTGGCCGAACCATCCGTGGCAGGACCATCCGAAGCATGTGGGGTCTGACTCTGATCCTCCTCGGCCTGGGGTGTTTGCTGCCGCCGGCGTCGGACCATGATAAAGACCAGGGTAGCAAGCAGCGCAATAAAGACCACGCCGCCCACGACACCTCCGGCGATGGCGCCAATGTTGGAACCGCCGCTTCCGCTTCCGCTTTCTCCCTGCGTGCCACCACCTCCATTGTTTCCGGAGCTGGAATCGCCTTGCCCACCACCACTGGAGCCGTTTTCGGTGTTGTCGGTGGCCAATCCATCGACTTTCATCGAGGAGAAGAGTTTCTTGGTCTCCTCGCTACGCCACTTGACCGATGACAGACCTCTGTGCCGGGGGAATCAAGCAAGTCAGCACTGCGCAAAAAAAAAAAGAAAAAAAAACTCACCCGTTTTTATACCAATCCTTGACAACCTGGGGCGACTCGTAGGGCCCAGCAGCAGGGTCGTAGCTGTCCAGCCACTGGAGCGCAGTCATGTCAAAAACGCCAATGCCCTTGGTCCAGGGGTCGGTGGTCCGCCACGACTCGCCCCCGAACCCGTCCTCGTAGCCCCCGACGTTGACCATCAGCCGTTTGCCCGGGATGGCGTTGCAGGTGTGGCCCTGCCGGCGGTGCTCTGGGTTCTTGGAGTAGTCGACCTTGAACCACTGGAAGCCGGGCACCGTGAGGATGTGCAGGTCCGCGAAGCCCTGGTTCTCGCTGAGCTTGAGCGCGCTGGCGCCGCCGTACACAAAGATCTCGTAGCTGCCCGAGCCGCCCGAGCGCGCCGCCACTACGCAGTGCCGCGTCCTCGGCAGCGGCGCCTCCCCCGTTGTCAGCTGCGAGTGCCAGCGCCGGCCGTCGTAAAACGTGACGTTTTGGAAGTCGATGCCCGTCGTCTCCGACATGTCGCGCCGCGTGAGCGCCGCCCCGCCCATGAAGAAGGCGAGCCCCGTCGCCTTGTCGTCGGTGCTTTCCGGTGCGCCCAGCCCGGGGAGGCACACGGCCCGGCCGAACTGGTGCGTGCCGAACGGGGGGTGGACGAGGGCGGTCTCGTTGGTCCAGGACCTGGCGGCGATGTCATACTTGATCAGGCCCGGGATGGGGGTCAGGCCGCCCTGCCGGACGCGAAAGTCGGTCCGCTCGCTGCTGAAGCCGCCAAAGGTGTACCCGAACCCCCCGCAGCCCACCGTCGACGGCCCCGCCACGCGCACGATGGACTGCGGCTTGGGCAGCTCCTCGTGCGCCCAGGACCCGCCGCCCTTGCCGTCCGCCGTGAAGACGCGTAGCCGGGGATTCCTGGCCTCGTCCGTCACGATCGTGTAGCCTCGCTCGCCGCCCCAGATGTACATCTTGGTCGCTCCGGCCGAGTCGCTGCCTGCGTCGGTCCACACCGAGGCGTGGTTCATCGACGACTCGTTGTCCACGGGCGTCTCTCTGAAGACGACCGTCTTGTTCGTCCATGGCTCGTTGAGAGGTATGGAAAACGTGCTGTTGACTTTGAGCGTAGGGAAGCGTTAGACAAAAAAACGACCCCAGACTCAGAGTGAGTCTTGTTGTGAAAATGCACCTTGGAACCGACTCACCTGTTCTGGAGGGCCATGGCTCTTCGACTTTGCCGTCTACAAGCTGTGACACCTCGCCTCCATCGAGGTATAGGTAGTCTCCCACCACGGCAGCTAAAATTGTTCAGGCTCCTGTTAGTACGGGATGCTTGCAATCTTTTTTCAATAATTCGCTGCGGCTAAAAAAATATGTCGTGTAACCGTGAACCTACCCACATGATTCCCGCGCCGCGTGAAGGCGCTGTCAGGGACCTCTTGTGCCCCTGTCTGCGACAACAGAGGGCCGAGACTGGCGAGGATCGCCAATGCATTCCGGTGTAGCGCCATCATTTGCGGCAGACACGGTAGTTTTTCTCGGCCGTCAACCTTTGCATTCACAGTCTTGAAGCTTTTTCAGCGACAATCAAAAAAAAACAAAAAAAAAACCAGAAAAGACAAAAGAGAAAGACGAGAACATTTGCCGATTGGGGTGGTGGGTGAGCCGCATACTACAGATATGGCAGATAACAACAGGGGTTTCCACATTCTACGCGAAGAAAACCCCCCCTTGTCCCTAATTTAGCATTTTTGTATCTTTGTTCGCCAGCCTTACCGGCGCTTTCTCAGTTTTCACACAAAGATTGCCATCTCGGCACGCAAAAAGGAAATGAATAGTTGGACGCCAAGCTCAGTAGAGGATCCAAAAAGTCGCCCGGCTAAGCGCCGACCATGGATTACAGGCCTTTTGGGGGGGCCGTCGTCCAGTAAAACACTCTGGCTGGGTGGGGAGCGACAAGATTGCAGACTTTTGTCAGCAAGCCAAAAGCACAGCACAGCCCGCTGGCTCCTCTAACGCGCTAGGGAGGAGATCCACCCGACCCGTTGCCGAGTCCCGCCTATGCGCCCGACTGAAAGTTGGTTCCGGAGCCGGGTGAGGCAACGGTCTCGTGTTTGGACGGCGGATTCTATCACCTACTAAGCACTTGCTTCCCGTCCGCGAACACGGCCAGTCAATGAAATGCCTAGGTGTGGGTTTTTGAGACTTGCAGCTGTGAAGGCTTTGTGACAGTTTTGAGTGCGAGGGTTCGTCCAACATGCGCAACACGGGTTACTACTTCTTGAATACAGGCAAAGTATGAGTGGTATCAATCGCTCAATCGCTAAATTCGCTAAACAATATGCAGAAGCTAATACCACAGTAAAGTACAAAAGAAACAATACAAAACAAAAACCCTCTTTTCCCAAACCCTCATTTCAAGCAACCAACAAAAGAAACCAAAAGACTGCCATGGTGGACACGCAGTAATAAACGGCATGCGATCGCACACACCATGTGGCCCTCAAATCCCATGACGACCCAGCGCCTTTCCGCGCTTCGACACCTCGCGCGCGCCCTGCTCCTTGATCTTTGCCAGCCTGGCCTGCTCCTTGGCCTCCCTCTCGAGGGCGAGGATCTGGTCCCTGGCGTCGCGGACCTCGCGCCTGGCGATGTCGAGCGCGCGGTCGGCCTGGCGCTCCGCCTCCTCGGCGCCCATGATGCGCTCGCGCGCCGCCAGGATGCTGGGGTCCGTGGTGTCGCCGTGGCGGCGCGACAGCAGCGTCGAGCGCCGCCGCGGCGGGCTGGCCGACGTCGAGGCCGTGCTCATGCTGCTGACGCTGTTGGTGTCGACCGACCGCCGCCGCCGGTTGAAGAGCCCGCCCCGCTCGCGGCTTCTGTGCTGCGTCGAGGCCATCGGCGCCGGCGCCGGCGCTGACGTCCGCCGCGCCGTCGGCACCGGGGACACCGAGCGCTTGCGGCCAAACAGGCCCCGCCGTTCTTGGCGGACCGGCTCCTGGACGACGACCTCCTCCTTGGGTGGCTCGTGGCGGGAGAAGAGAGGCATTTTGGTGGGGGGGAGTGGCTTTTGTGGTTTGCTTTGGTGTGTTTACAAGGGGTGTATGTTATGGTTAAGGCTACTGAGCTGGGGCAAAGCGTGTAGTGGGCTTGCCAAGTTGGACTTGTGGAATGCTTGTCTTGTTAATGGTGAGTTCTAGTGAGTATGGAGAAAGTTCCCAGTGTGCCGATTTTCCGGGCGAGGTCCCCTATTTCACTTGTTTCTTGGAAAGCTTGGTCCTTTGCTATCATTGGCTTCGGATTGCCGACGATACTTTCTACATTGGTTACACCAAATTCGTCATTGTTTCGCTCCCAGTCTCACTACTTTACTTCGATCGCGAGTGGGAAAGGATTCTCGGTGACGTCAATTTTCTGCTTCGTAAAGCGGAGGGAAAAGGGAGTTTTGGAGGGGATCAGCACTCGATCCTTGCTTTTCCGGTTGTAGCGAGCCAATAGGCTGATACACCAAAATGTCAGTGACGCATGCGGGAAATGTTCAGGGTCCAAGGGGGCCAACGGGACGCCAGCGATGGTATGCAGGGTCCTGGGATTGGTTGCTTGAAATGCTTCGAAAAGAGACAGAATAAAAAGTAGCGCTGATGGTAGGACCCCTCGCTCAATTGAGGGTAGAGCTGAGATCATTATCGACGGGAGGCAGTCAGACTGATTGCATCATCGTCAGAGGACAGGTGTGTGAACTATCTGAGCTGAGCCACGCTAATTAAATGTCGATTGATGCAGCCATTTCGGTATGTGGCTTTTAGCGTTCATGCCATACAAGCTAGGTCGTGTTTGGCTTAGCTGGCTGAGAGAATCGAGGATGTATTGGTATCAACATCTTCCGACGGAGTGAAGAGTGAAGGAGAAAGAATATAAAAAAGGAAAGGAGAACTAATCTCCGATTAGAAGGGCTTGAAATCAATGCGCCATGAATGAATGGGTGACCTCATTTGGCCTGAGATGGCAATTCCTGGTCGGCAGCTGACCAAAACACGATCGTTGACAATATTGTGAAGCCCATTCCGGATATCAACGACCAAATCCTATTCGAGTTTTCCGCGGAAATGTTATCGGTGACCTCGAACATACAAAGAAACGCAGGCAAGTTACATTGCTACATTACCCAAGGTGTGGACGGTTGGATACGTAGTACGTAGGCCTCGGACAGATCAACAATCTTGACCTGGAGAGATTTGATGAAAGACTGTAGGTAGGTCGCCGACAGGGCGAATCCTAGAGGTCTGATGAGAGGATCTTACTGGAGACTGAGATTGAAGGAGAAGGGACGTGATTTTTCGGTCAATGTTACCTAAGGTGGCTATAGGCAACATGCTAAGGTCAGTCTTTTGGCAGGACCACTTGCAAGCACCGCTATTATTTCGATGGGGGTTGGTTGCTCACTGTTGCAGAAACGTTTTTGCTGAGGCTTGTTTTGCAGCGGGGACCGGGGAAGGTGTGGGTCTGAAACGGCGTGCACAGACCATAGTTTGTTCATCGACTCCATTCAAGCTTCTGCACGTGACTGGTGCGCAATGGGAGTCGAGATCGCGTCAGGAATTTTTTCCTAGCGTCAGGCGCGCGTGCAATTCCACAGCGCCATCAAATGGTTTGTTGCTCCAGCTAAAGCCAGCCAGCCAATGTGGCTCCCTCTCAACTGTTTCACACAAAACAGCTATCGTTACGATTGATGCGACTGATTCCGAAGGATTGATACCGACTACCCACCCAACCCGTCATTTCTACACCCGCATCGTTTGACAATTGCTGTTCTCCCTCCCTAAACTCCCCAACCAGCCAAATATGGCGTCGAGATCTCGCTCGCCAATCTCAGATCGAGGCTCGCGGGCAAACAGACACCGCCGCTCACCCTCCCGCGGTCGATCGCGCACGCCTTCACACTCTCGCTCGCCGTCGCCACGCCGCAATGGGCGATCACGAGGCGCCGACAGTCGCAGCCGGAGCAGAAGTCGAAGCCGGACACGAAGCCGCACCCGTACCCGAAGCCCGTCTGCCGGTCGCAGTCCCAGTCGTGGCCGAGATGTCAGGATGAGAAGTCGCACCAAGAGCGTGTCGGCCAGCCCGGCGCCACGCAGTACCAAGGTGAGGCGAGGTTGATTTGCAGCGGGTTCCGCCTTGTCGGCGCGCTTACATGCACAGAGTAACTTGGCGTACTGACGAGAACCCCTGTGCAGATTGTCATTGAGAGGCTCACCAAGAATGTTACCGAGGATCACTTGCGAGACATATTTGGCCAATATGGCGAGATTCGCGATCTTGATTTACCCATAAACAGACGTGAGTTCCCTTGCTTGCCCTGGGACAGTTCCGTCCTTTTTCTATTCCTCGAAGCTGACAAAGGCAATACCGATGTAAAACAGAGGGCACGAACCGTGGCACAGCATACATCCTGTACGTGCAGGAGCCCGACGCCGAATCGGCCATCGCCCACATGCATGAGGGCCAGATCGACGGAGCCACCGTCAACGTATCCATCGTCCTGCCGCGCCGCAAGTTCTCCCCCGAACCACCTGGAGCTCGTCGCGGCAATCCGCACATCGACCCGCGTCACATAGCACAAGCCGCGCGTGTGGGTGGACTGGCCTCTACCGCCGCCGCAGGTGGCTCCGGAAGCTTCAGGGGATCAAGAGGACGAGGAGGAGGCGGCGGTGGCCCACCAGCTGGACCTCGTGGAGGTCGCAACAACGATGTCTACAGGCCCTCTTCGAGGAGCAAGTCGCCAGATGCGGGACGTGCGGGCGGTTACAGAAGCCGATCTCCTGGATCGGCGTATTCCAACAGGTCTGAGTCCAGGTCGAGGAGGCGCGGCGGTGGAGGTGCCAGGAGAGAGACGGGCGGTGATGATTATGGAAGGCGGCGAAGCCCTAGCAGGGACAGCTACAGTAGCTATGGTGGCAGGAGGAGCAGGTCGCGGTCGCAGAGCCGGGGCCGCGGTGGTCGAAGCTACCGCTGAGATGTTGGAGGATCATGAATGGAACCAGTTTGGCCCTGTTTGGCCTAGTCATGTGGGTACGTGAGGCAGGTTGTGTCCCAAAATTTTACGGCGACAGGTACCCGCTTAGGGTGAAGTGGAAAGAATTGAAGCATCAAAACGGGCTCGGAGTTCCTCGTCAGATGCGACGTTGAAATCCTTCAAAAAAAAAGAGCCTTGGTCCCTTCTCATTAGCACTGGAGTAACCGGCATTTCTTTTCGGTCCAATCAAAACTTGTAATGTACGATAAGCGAATCTAATGGATGGCAAAGCTCATGCTATGAGGCCCGGATCGTGCAAATTGGGTAAACAACGACGAAAGGAGGCATTAGTGCCAATCCTCTTGGATGTGAGGACATATCACCCCAGAAGCCTGCCGATTCTCAGTGAGTTCAATATAAGTCCTGATGTAATTACGGAGGCTGTCTATCACAATATGGTCATATTTGCAAGGACAAATTCCATATGCTGTGCCAGACATGAGGCAGACAGCAATTTTTGTATGCATGGTTTGGTTCTGGTTGCTGGTGTGGGGCAAAGCTGTTGCGTTTGCTCCATAGGGCTGAAAAGTTGCGACAGGCGGGGATTGGGGGCGGCAGGTCCATCCCTGCGGGCCACAACTGCAGCCACGTACGGTACCTGAAATCCTCGAGCGGCAAAGAATCTTGAGAAATCTACTCTAGGATAGTATGATGATGGACCACATTTTTCTTTAGCCTCGCTGTGTCGGGCTTGGTGGGGGTTTCCAACGGGACGCGAAATGCCCCCTCGAGCAAGAAGATCAACAGGCGCATTGAGCCGGCGCGAATATGGGTTCATGTCGAGGGGGGCTTATGAGTTCGATAGAAGGATTCCCAGTCCGGGCGCCGTTGTCAGGTACGGGGAGGAACAAGCAGCCACTCAAAGGAGACGACAACCCACCCTTGACTAGACTCGATCCGGCCTAGATCGCAGATTTTTGGCCCGTGGGATTTTAAACATTAGCTAGGGCACCGTACCTAGCCACATTGCAAAGTTCCCGCCTGCCCCAGGTCACGGTTGTCGCTTTTTACCATGGATACCATCAAAAGAGCCGCAAGGGGCTGGAGCGCTGCGTCTAAAGTACCACGCAAAACGTTTATGGTTTTTTTTTTTTTCCTCGCTCTTTTTTGACTGAGCCGCATCACCAGGCTGACTTTTTCTGTCTATAGCGACTCCGATGGAGAAGGTCGCGGGCGCGTGAAATCGTCAATCTCCCAAATCTGGTCCCAGCTCAAAGTCCAACAAAAGAATCCTCCCGGCTCTTATTCTCAACAAAGTTGCAGTAATTGAGATTGCGAAAGCCCCCCGCAGATTTACCGGCATCGCCTGCCATACGGTCGCCCAGTACGGCCAGTACGGAACTTGCCACATGTCTTGCGCCGGCTACGTACATGATCGAGGTGGCACTGAATCTAACTGTTGCAGTCTCGCTAACGACTGGCCTGTCAATCCACGGCCTGTACGCGTACCTTGACACACCGGGTCCTTTTTTTTTGTAACCTTCTTGTATCCCAACCACCGACTACTTTGTCATCGGTGATCTATCGTCGGGCTGGTAAGCTTTTTTATTTTATTTTCTCAAAACTGCTTGCCCATTCTTTATCATATTAATTCATTCAATCGCGACCTTGACAGTATGACAACACCCCCAAGCAGTTGCAGCTTAGAACAACAGACCCAAGGCTGTGCCACACAGTCGTATTAACCCCACAAGGGAAACCAAGGTCGAAGGAGGCGCACATTGAAGAAATTACCTAGATCGCTCGCGCTGGCGTCAATTCTTGGCCGGGCTGCTTGCCCCCAAGATCGATAACCAACATAGCCACCCAAGATCCCACGCCCGCCCCCAATGCGCCTTTCAGCGTCCTGTGGCTTTTTTTCGAGCGCGTCTCGTTCGCGTAGCACTGCTACTTCTCGCCGTTGAATGCCTTTTTTTGGTTCTCTCTCTGTACCATTCGGCAAGGCATACATGAGGAAAATCAGGCTAGTGGTACAAGCTTCCGCACATCATCTCAGATGAGGCCACGAACCGTTACTGCCGTTGGTCCTCCCGTCGGCCATGTGCCGATTCGTGTGTTTCTCCGTTTATTCTTTGTCTCACTTTATTCTCACCGGAAACTACTTCCGACTTTTGACCTGGACCGAGATGGTTTCGCCAAGAGATGATGTTTTTTTTTCCTGATGCGAAATCGTCATGTCTTGTCATCGCTTTTTTGCTACCTGACAATCAGCCCTGTCCCACTGCAACCCTGCGAGTTGAGTATACGGATATGCACGTCGTTTAACCTGGTCGAGTAAGCGCACCTCTGTGCCGAGCCAGCGATTGACTAGGACACAAAAAAAGTGCTTTGCGTTTTTTTTGTCTATTCCATCCCGAACCCAAAAAGCCTACCACGACAACCCTCGCCGTCCATCGCGCTGACATGTGGAAACATTAATTTCGTGTGGGGGCGGAGGAATGCCGGCTTACAGCCAACTGCAAAATATACAGACACTCTATCCACTGACTGATGTTGAGCAGTCTAGAGTCCATGGTTCTCGACGTGATTCCCGATGTTGCACACGAATTCTTGCAGCTATTTCGAGATTGGACCTTTTTTCTCGAGTCACCATTTCTTGGCTTTGACCTGGTGTGAAATTGAGCATTTTGCGGCTCAGGATACGAGGACATCTCTCTCCCTTGTCAGGTTTCCTGATGCATGTCTGCCTTGCTTTTCTCCTACGCCATAGCCTGGGACGAAGACGCGTCTTTGATGGAAGGGTCATTGCACCAAGTGGTGTATACTCGATGGCTCCTCTTTATGCTCACACCGGGGGACGGGGGAGGGGGAACTGCAACCATCTTCGGCCGTATTCGCGCCTCACCCTTCACTTTCTCAGATGGTGAACCGTAGGCCTTGGAGTCACCACGGATGGTGTCCACCATATCTGAAGGTGGTTCGTATCACCTGGAACCTTTAATCTGCTGGGATCCAAATATCTTTTGTCTTTTTTTGTCTTGTGTTTTTCTTGGCCTTTTCTTTTCTTTCATCTTATTTTTTCATCTCGGTGTTTTCCTAAACTTGATTTTTTTTGTCGTCTTTTTTGGGGGTGCTGGCGTCACGAGGCGATGCTAGCAGATTGCTGATCGATGAGACATCATAAATAGCTCCCAGCATCCCTCATGATACAGCATTGTCAGTGACAGATGGAATCAAGTCAACAGCAGAAATCATCACAGAGCATTTTTCCTCTTCATACTGCAACCTGAACAACAACAAGACTCGACAAGTCCAACAGCACACCACACAGCATCAAAAAAGAAGCGGTTGGTGAAACAGTCGTCAACAATGCAACACGCCGAGCTATATTGCAGAGCCCCGACCGCGCTCGGGCTAGGAACCCCGACAAAGCGTCCAAGGCCAACCAAACCACCCACTCCACCGCCTGGTCCTCGTCCCGGCCCATTGGCGCCGATCCCACCGGGGAACCCTACGCCCCCTCCTTCACCGAGGCGTCGGGCATCGCATAAACATCTACCTGCGCAGGCAGTCGGGCTCATCAGTCACCCTGCAACTACTTTTGTGAATTCTGGGCCACCAGCAACATCACAGAAGAGACAACCTTCCTGAGGGTCGACTTTGGTCCTGGTTGGAGCTTTCGGCTGCATGTTTGGTCAAGAACATGTTGTCAAGCTCGCTGGTGTTTATTGACCCACGGTGAACTGGGATTCTGGGATTCTGTGTGGAGGGCCAAGCTCTGACCAGTCGGTTACACAGACCTCCTGGTCCTTGTCCCTTTTACCTGTCTACTCGCGGCGCCTTGGCTCATCAAGGGGATACTTTTTCAGCATTCCAAGCAGCAATCTTCAGCACCATCCTGCAGTTTTGCTTTTCTTTCCGTTGGATTTTCAGGTCTCATGCTCCTGACTCTAGGCCTTGCTGTCATTAGAGGGCTGTGATTGAGTGTTTTTCTAGGATATTATTTTATAATCAGGCGTTGATCAAACTCCTCTTATAGCTCTTAGTCTAGTCCTTGAAGCCGGGCTCGGTTTGGTAGTCATTTTTGTACAGCTTTTATCTCTTACTTTGTCGATTTCCATAGAGAATAGAACATAGCCATTCAGAACATGGAAGATATGGAGCAATTCTATCTCAGCCTCAGTCGCAGTTGGAGGGCCTGAGGCAAAGCAAATAGTTGTTACCTGGGCCGCTGAGCATATAGCAGGCCAAGTTGCAGTTAAAGCATGGCTCTAGGATATATTTTCAAGTTTTTCAGGCCATTTGACAGGGTTCATTGATGGGACCAGATGTGAGAGGGCACATGATTGAAATTGGTGACTTAACTCGAGCCTCAATGTGAATGCGCCCAGTCTAGTGTTAGATTACAGAAAAGAAAAGGCAACCCCTCGTTTCATTTTTTTTCTGGCCATGTCTTTTGTTTTTTGAAGTGCGAGCAATCCTAATGACACTCCGACCTTGAAGGGCACGCCTTACAGTTCCCCATTGGTGCCTCGGTGGTGGTATTGGAGTCTTTGTCAATGTCCAAACGAATGACGTCCCCCTGCGCCGTAACATGGAAAATCTGTCTAGAAATGCTCACTACGCATACTTCGGCCACTCTCCGATCAGCTGGATAACCTCGTCACTGGGGGATCATGCCACTGCGGAAACTTCCGGTACCGACGTTTGGCATCTCCTCCGGGTATGGTTCTGATCCATGACGGGATCCTTGATTGGATCTGTGAGGGGATCCTTGAATGGATCCGTGACGGGACCCGGGATAGGATCCGTGAGATCCATAAAGGGACTCGTTGTCGTCGTCGTAACCGTGGTGGGAAGCGGGGAAGTTTTGAGTATCAAAGTGGTCCTGAGGATCATAGTCTAGCCCAGAAGTGGGTATGCGACTCCCAGGAGATGGAGGATAGGTAGCATGGTCGGCATGTTGAGGATAGGAATCAGATTGAGGCAGAGGATTATGAGGCTTAGGATAGTGGGGACTGTGAGGATCAGTGGGATCCAGATGGCTGAAAGGATTCCAATAGCTTCCACTCATGGCGATAGCAGAGCCAAGGTGTAAGGCGAGGATGGTGGTTTTTAGGACTCTGGACCACATTTTGAGTTTTCTTTTTTTACTTCTTGTAGAAGGAGCCAATTAACTGGGGACAAGGTGAGCAAAAGTCATTTCTGAAAAGGCCACAAAAGTAGCAATTGTGAGGGGCTCTATACAAGATGAAAGCTACTTGCCTTGATGGGACAGGGCGTTAAAAAAAAAAAAAAAGAAAAGAAAAGACAAAGTGTTTTCTTTTCACTGTGTTAAGCTTTTCAAGGCGCATGTATCAAAGTCGCCTTGCGCCACAAGTGTATATTTATTTAGCCACAGGGACTCGTATAAACAGAGTTACATATTGCGCGAGCACGAATCCATGCATAAGACGACAAGGTCAGACTAATAGTGCCAGGACGCTTCGTACTACGTATCAGGCGAAAAAAGCCACCCCTTGTCGCCGTATATGTATGCGTGAGCCTTTATTAGCTTCCAAGTAGCTCCATCAATTATTTTGTTCAAAACTATTACCAAAGTCGGCAGCATCCACAAAGTCCACACCATTCAACCACTGTGCAATGGGGGGCTTTTTAACGTTGGGCTCCACATCTCCGACCCCCCTAAAGTCCGGCCCCCTTGAAAAATGTAACGACGAAATACCCCTTTTATAAACCGATTTAAATGTAAAACTATCAACGCACAATAATACAATCATTGTCAGGCTCTCCCGGTTCGCTAACCTCTTCTCCATCGTTCAAAGCTTCTAAACAGTCCCTATTATTTTCCTGTGCTTCATAAACGTTTTTTTTGCTGACCAAAAGCTCGTTGGGATCCGGAATTACCCTTTTCCTTTTGACCGGCCGTACCGCCTCCAATTTTGCGTTTAACAAACTGATTTTTTGCTGAGCTTCAGCCAATAAGATATCCTTGGTTTCGAAGCTTTTTTGGACTTTTGCAAACAAAAGCCGTGAAGTGGCGTTACTTTTTTCGGACCGGGAAATTTCCTGTAGTTGAAGTCGAATATCTCGGGTCGTTTTAGGGGTTTTCCAAATAAGTAAAGACTGGTCGTTAATTTTTTGGGTTGGGCTTTCCGGTGTTTTATCCCTTTGGAAGCCGTTATTTTTACCTTTTTCGACGTTGGCGTTGCTATTTTCTAACAAAAAAGGGTTTAAAAGTGGTTTTGCCAAGTTCACCGGCCATAACCCCGTCGTACGCCAACCAGATTGAATGGTTTTTGCTATAAATGCTTTTGATCTGGCTTTTCGATAGCAAAGTAGAAAGTTTCGTTTCCCAACAACCGTTGAACAGCAAAACTGGTTTACAAATCCCAGGTGACGTCGATAAGCTTCCTTTAACGGCCCAAAAACCGATAAATCCAACGGTTGAAGAACGTGTGACGAATGAGGGGGTAAATATAGGAGTTGAATATTGTTTTGCAAGCAAAGAAGCATAAATTCGTCCGTTATATGTGATCCATGGCCATCCAGAACTAATAACCGCTTTTCAGGGGTTAAAGGTTGGGTATACGGAATAAACACCTTTTTTAACCATTCGATACCTGTTTCATTATTTGTCCACCCGTTTTCGGTTGCATGAAATTGCCAGGTATCGAAAGGACTTAAATCAGCTGGAAACCATTGTTGCTGTACGTTTTTCCCCTTAAATATAACGAGGGGAGGTATAACAGCCCCCGTAGCTGATACACATTCGATTATGCTCGTCCAACCCCGCGTTCCAGGCTCTTTTCGCTGTAATGGCCGGATTTTATTACGCCCTAACACCAGGCCATTAGATCCTTTGCCTTCCATTATACCTGTTTCGTCCATATTCCAACGGTTGGCCGGTTTTATAGTATCGACAACGGGATTTTTCAAATAGGACCACCAAGATTTAATTACCTCGGTTGTAGCCCCATTAACCCGGGCATTTTCTATTCGCCGGGGTCTTTGGGTTTTCAAAATTGGATATCGGGCTATAAAACGGCTAACCCAATGTTTCCCAAGGCTTTTTCTTTCTCCGGCGGCCTGAAGAATTCGTTCCGCAAAATAGCGTAGTTCTTGATGCGTTGGCGGAAGGCCTAACGCGGCCTGCGCAAGTACCCAATCTGCCAAATAGGTTTCCTGCTCCTGTGAAAGCCTTTGACAAAATCTTTTCGCTTGTTGAATTGACTGGGCCCCCTTTAAACGATCGTGAAGGGTACTCCGAGGAATACCCCATTTTTGCGAGGTTTTGTGAACTGATTTGCCATTTCTTATGTCAGAAATGGCAGCAAGAAGCTGATTTTCAGTGTACTGTTTCATTGGAAAGTTTGGAGCAAGAATCTTCAAAAATCAAGTTCTAAAGTGAAAAATTCGTCTAGATATTTATAAAATAAAACAAAGGGTTGATGTGGCTGAGTAGATATTTTTAGGGGCCGGACTTTAGGGGGGTCGGAGATGTGGAGCCCAACGTTACCTTTACCACCGAGGTAGTTGCTGAATAACGCATATCATTAAGCAATTTAACAAGCCGACCTGGCTCAGCTTATGCCGGTGGTACGGAAATAGCCGCAGTTACTAGTTTAGACTAATCTAGTTTTTAATTCGACTATTCTCTTCGCTCTTGGAAAGTTTTGGATATAAAACAAATCAAGAGCTGGTAATAATATGAATTATGTTGGTTCATGGGCAGACATGCGTGTAGGCAGATCACGTGTTTAACCACGTGATCTCATGACACGTAAAAGAATCTTCAACCGATTCTGACGAGCATGTAGATAGCTAGAGGAGAGAGACTAGACTACGTTTAATTTGTTATATTGTTTTTACCGATCGCAGCGATCATACGATTCCTATCAACAAATTAAATATAATACCTATGTTTTCACCCTTCCGAAATCCATAGATCTACCTATTTCTCAATCCACTCTACAATTATAAGTATATTAGTTACAAACAGTTGAAAAACTCCAAATAATTGGAAATAAAACTCTAAAGCTAATAATATTTAATTTTTCTTTCTTGGGGGATTGTCTATTAATTTTTACTATAAATTACCTTCGGCTTTGGCGATAAAACTACTTATTTAGGTTTTCTTTTAATAGTTCCCATTATTAAGCGGCCCGCAATTCGCAGCAGGTTACAATAAATTTGCCCGCTTTGCTTGGTACTAGAACTAGACTAGTGTAATTACTGATTTTGTTGGCAAGTAATCCGAACTTGGCATCTTGGGGTTGTCTATGAGAAATTTGGAGTAGGGATCACCGGCGTCGCCGGCACCATGGTGGTCGGTAAAATCGGCCGCCAGTGCAGGGCTTTGGAAGCCTGTTTTCTCGAGGCATTTGGGGAAGTGCATCAAAGTCGGGACGGTCCAGGCGGGAATGCCTATCCAGCGGGACGAGAAATCTTCACCTTCAGCTACGGCTCTCGCCCATTGGTACAGTCCCGGGGAGAAGACTTCCGACTTTTATTCGAGTAGGAAGTAAATTCATAATCACGTGGTGACGCCACCGGCTCACGGCTGTAGCGTAAGATAATTTAACAACTTTTTCGAGAGGGTCCGTGCATCGGTTGAATTGTTGCTGCGTTCCAGACAGGTTACCCCTCGCAACGTACGTCTGGAAACGACTCCACTCCGATCAGGCCTCAATCACAAACGTTTGTGTTGCGACACGAACGTCCGACTCATAGCCGCACCACGACTTATGCCACCACGCGTTATGAGTGAACAAACGATTATTGAAGAGCTGCAAAGGCAGCTGCGAGAGTCAAAGAAACGCCAGGAAAAAGCAGAGAAGGAACGACAGGAGGAGCGACAGCGCGCGGAAAAAGCAGAGAAGGAACGACAGGAGGAACGACAGCGCGCGGAAGCAGCAGAGAAGGAACGACAGGAGGAGCGACAGCGCGTCGAAGCATTGGAACAACAAACCCAACCCACTAAACTCGACGAGTACATCGCTGCCTGCCATTTTTTGGTTTTTTCAAACTTGAACATTGAACGGAACCGGGAACTGACCTCGAAAGGATCCATCACCAACCCGCGAAACAAATGGTGTCCCACATATATCCAGCCATGGTCCGATTTTATTTAGCAGCAGAAAATAATATTTGGCACAATTTACGACACCTTTCCCGCTGACCGCCGTGTTTTCGAAAATCGAGTTTTCCTTTCTGGTTTAGGAAAAGGATTTTATTGCGCAATATATTAAACGAAAAAACGCTTGAGTTATTTTTGCATAATAATGTCGAGGATCCGGTTAAAACGATTATAAATTAGTTTAAATAGGTGGAAAGCGTTAGGAACGCGTTCGACCTGGGAAACGGAATAATTTTCGAAAATTATCTATATATTATTAGCAATCTTTTAAAGGAGGTCGTTTACCGCGATACCCCATCGACACCACCGGTTATTCCGAACCATAATTTTAATCTTAACCGGTTACGACCCGATTAAATTTGCGTTTACCGATCCAATAATACGGGCTTGGAAATACGTATAATAATTTATATTTCCGAATATAAACCGCCCCACAAATTAACCGCGCCGCACCTCCGTCTTAGTTTACGCCCAATAAATATTTATAAGGAAATAGTTAACCGGAAAATAATTCCGACGTTAATAAACCCAAACGGACGTTTCCAATATTACGCCGAAAAACTAATTGCAGCCGCGATTACGCAAACGTATTATTATATAATTAAAAGGGGATTTAAATATGGTTTTTTAACGACGGGTGAGGCGATTATATTTTTTAAAATCGATTGGTCCGAACCTGAAACGCTTTTATATTATTTTACAAAATCCGATGTTAAAATGTTGGTTTATCCGAATTATTTTTATTTATATACGGCAATCGGTTAATATTTGGTTTTTAATTTTATAACGCTGGGTTTGCAAAGTAAACGGCGATTGCGCGGACAAAACGAGCGGCACCAGGTTACCGAAAAATTTAAAACGTGGGTGGAAAATTTCGAAACGACGTTATAATTTATTCCGGTAAACGAACGATACGCGCCGAACAATTTACCCGCCTACCAATTTAAAATATATTAAAATATCGATCGATTTCCGTATTTTTTCCGGAAAAAAAGATTTCGGTAAATGGGAAATGAACCCAATAAGGAAAAGTTATATAAAGAGCCAGGAAAATTATCAAACGACGAATTAGCACGGTATTTGCCCGAAACCCCGAATCCAATTAAACGGCGGATACGTTAAAGAGGTCGGGGAAATTAGGGAATTCGACGCAGCGAGCGGATTTTGGCCCGACGGCCGGGGATGGGGACGGAGGAGGAAGTAACGAGCAAGATAGGCCTTATTGCACCCAAAAATGCCTATTGGGTTTCGTTAAAGGCGGATATCTCGACGTAAAATGCCATAATATCGCATTGCACAATAGGCAGTCCAATTCGCCTTGCGACCACGATCGTGGCCCGATTAGCAGTTGTATCCGCCATCCAATAAATTACGTTTAATTCCTCGAAATTCTTTTCGAACAGCTGAAACGGTTATTAAACGACGGGATTACGCCGCTAGTCCACGGAGGTGCATGCGGCATATTGTTCAAAATAAGCTTGTTTAAATTCGGCTATATATTTGTCAGCAAGGGCACGGTTCAAATATTTGTCAAAGACCTTGAACACGAGGCGACGGTTTATAAACGGCTGCAACCCGTCCAGGGTATATATATGCCCGTTTTCCTCGGGAACATCGACCTCCGGTTGATAAATAGGGTATATTATTATGACCACCGAGTCTATATAATATATATGATATTTTTGTCGTGGGGTGGATATGAATTTGACGCGACAGGGGTCGTAAATGGTGAGGGACAGTTTAAAGGGAAAGCGATGCAGTCGTTGCGCGCAATTTATCAATTGGGAGTAGCACACAAAGATGTACGAGGGGCAAACATGCTTTTTAACGAGGAGGTTAACGGTGTTATAATGATCGATTTTGAAAGAGCATTGCTGTTGGAGCCACTTCGCCCTCCATTGGTTCAACTGGTGCCGAACAAGCTGTTACGACCAGGATTGGTACCGACACGATTGGGCAAGAACGAGAAAGATGTCGGGAACCCAAGCCAGGACTACCAAGGAGCACGAGGTCACGTGGTGATAAGATAAGAAACCCTAACCCGATCACCAGGGCCGGAGTGATCACGGTCATCGCCAAGGAAGTGATCAACCCAGCTGTGATCACCCCAGGGTGATCATGATCACTTACACGGGAGTGATCACACCTGGGACATAGTCTATATAAGGCACGCTCATTACCATGTAGATAGATTTGATTCTAGGATTGCTGAGCAGCAATCAAACTCTAGTTAACCTCAATACTTACTTGAGAACGATCATAACTTCACCCCCAGTCGTTGAGAACCCCAGTTACCCAGTCAGACGCTCAGTTGCTTCAACCCACTGTACTTTACCATAAGAACAGGTTACCCGATACCTTGATCGTAACACAAGCGTGGATGGAGGCCAGATACAGCAGAATCCATCAAGTCGGTAGGGAAGTCAGGTGACCGAGGTGAAGCTAGCAGGATATTTTCCGATGAGATTGGGCTGATGAAAATCGTGTTCGGAGTTCATAATCGGTAAAAGGTTTTGCAGTTTATCCTTCCTTGGGCGAATCAAATGGCGGGCGTTTGCCTTTACACTCTTTAGAGTTGTTTTTGTATTAATGTAAGAGCTCCACAAGCGAGTTTTCACATGTTTAATTGGAGTATTTGCCGAACTACGTCGGCTTGGCGTTCATGACTGTGAGGCTAAGTCGCGCAATATCTCGAACGTTTGGCGTCAATGGATGTGTAGAGGAAACGGTTAGGATCTTGGTCAAGTACCCGGTGATGCGGTTGAATAATTGTGGTGGTGAAGAAAAAGGACGGTGCAAGCTCGGTGCGTGTGTCGAAAGCGAAAGCTTGAGTTTTGATAGGGCTGGTAGACAATGGGACAAGTGCTCATATCTGCATCTGGGGTCCCTAATCATAGTGTGAGCCAATTTGCGGTGCACCGTTCAGATCACATGTGTTGGTGGCACAGATGAGGCCATGTTGTATCGATAACAGCATGGCAAGCGGTTAGCCAAGGAATAAGCCACAGGCCTCCCAGGGGCTACCTCAGCAATCTATTGGATCAGGATTGTGTGTGCTGTCTGCCTCATTCTTGGCTTGAATTGGCCCGATGCCGTCCGCCAACTGCAATGTAGAGCATTGAGGCCCGGGAGCAAACAAGAAAGATCTGGACCTTTTTGGCAGTGGCAATCTTTGAAGCCTGGAGTGCAATATAACTAACGATCACGAGAACTGGGGAGGTCGAACACCAGTGATCATACGCCGCCGGGACGAGATTCTTTCCATCCAGGGCGTCATGCACTCGATACCTTTGGGCAGTATCTCTGAGTCTGTGCACGAGGTAATGCCTCGGTCAGCCAATGTGCGAAAAAAAAAGCACATTGGGGGAAGTGGTCATGGGCTCACTCATGTGATAGCAGCCAGTTCCAAGTTCGATGATCCAGGGGCAGTCCAAGGGTAGAAAATGTCCCCATTCCGGCAACCCAAACATTATTTCGACTACTTTTGCCCCGTATTGCAGCAACAACTCCTAGATTCGCACCTTTTCCAAGTTCAGGTCATCTGGTAGCAAGTAATGTAAGGGAACCAACCCGTCATCGTCAAACACATTCGGGTCGGCGCCTGATTTTAAAAGCAGTTTGGCCACAATAGTTTCGCAGTTTAGAACTGCTCATGTCAGAATACAAATCCATTTCGGTTGCAAATTTTAAAAATTTCAATCTGTTTTGCTTACCCGGTTATTCAATGTATTAAACTACGTAGTATTGAAATTAAAAAAATTATATATGTATTTAACGTGGTTCATCAGGACCCCGGACATATCAGGACCCCGGACATTTTTCAACCCAGTTTCATCCTTTATTTTCCACACGTGTTCTTTCCCCCAACAGTAATGGAATCATCAAATTGCGAAGCGCGAATCATTCTTGCTCTAAATGAGCTCCGATCAAGCAAAAAGAAAAGCATACGAAAGGTTGCATTAATATATAATGTCCCAAAATCGACACTACACGACAGAATAAACGGCATCGCTTCTTTGGCCAATCGTCGGCCAGGCAACCAAAAGCTAACGGAAAGGGAAGAGGAAGTAATTGTCCAGTATATACTGGACCTGGATTCCCGAGGGTTTCCAGCCCAGATCGCTGATGTGGCCGCAATGGCCGATCATCTTCTCGCTGCGCGGGACGCGCGACCGGTCGGCAAGCAATGGGCTTATCGCTTCGTACAACGACGCACAGAATTAAAAACGCGTTTTTCTCGCGCTTACGATTTCCAAAGAGCTCTTTGCGAAGATCCTGACGCGTTAAACGCGTGGTTTCAATTGGTGGCCAATATGAGGGCCAAATATGGCATCCAAGACTGCGACATGTACAACTTCGACGAAACCGGCTTTATGATGGGCCAGATTTGCGCTGGAATGGTCGTAACTGGGTCCGAAAGACGCGGAAGAAGGAAAAAAGTACAGCCTGGCAATCGAGAATGGGCGACTGCAATTTGTTGCATCAGTGGCGACGGTTACGATATACCCCCGTATATCATCGTCAAAGGCTTTTACCATTTGTCCAATTGGTATACAGAAGGCGGTCTTCCGGACACGTGGCGCCTCAAACCCACCGTTAATGGATGGACCGACAACGAGACTGGCCTCGACTGGGTTCAGCATTTCGACAACCATACAAAATCGCGGACAAAAGGCGTATATCGGATGTTAGTGCTCGATGGGCACGGCAGTCATCGATCCCCTGAATTCGAGGGCTATTGCAAAGATCACAATATTATTCCACTTTACCTGCCTGCTCATTCATCTCATTTAACCCAGCCACTTGATGTCGGAGTGTTTAACGTCCTTAAGCGGGCGTACGGTCAAAAAATTAACGACTTTATCCGGGCCCACATCACTAACATCAGCAAAGTCGACTTCTTTTTGGCTTTTGCAGCGGCTTACAAAAAGTCAATGACAAAAGAAAATATGGCCGGGGGTTTTCGAGGGGCGGGAATTATCCCCCATAGCCCGGAAATGGTCATATCTAAGCTGGATGTTAGGCTACGGACGCCGTCACCTAAAGAGCTTGATTTTTCCAGCACCGAAACCTGGGTCTCTCAAACACCGCACAACCCGACAGAAGCCGTTAATCAATCTACCCTTGTTAAAAGTCGAATCAACTGTCATCAGGGAAGCTCGCCAACGCCTATTTTTAATGCTGTAAAGCAGCTAGCAAAAGGGTTGGAGTCGATTGCTCATCGAACCACACTTTTGGAAGCGGAGAACCACAGCCTTCGGAAGGCCAACGAAGCGCTTAGCAAGCGGCGCAGGGCTCAAAAAACACGTATCCGCGAAGGAGGGTCATTTACCATACAAGAGGGTCAGAATTTGCTTCAATCAAATGGTGCCGATGGTCTAATATACGAAAAGAAAGATGAAAATGGGGAGGGGAGTAGTGCGCAGCCGGCGACTAAACGACGTTGCGGCAACTGCGGTAAACCTGGACATAATGCACGCACCTGTCAGGAGGATGCAGAAATGTCTGATGTACATATATCCGATTGCATTGAGGTAAATTGAACAACGCTGGCGTTGCAATTGAAATTGGAAGTAGTATTGTGCAGGAAAAGTGTCCGGGGTCCTGATATGTCCGGGGTCCTGATGAACCACGTTATATAAAATAAATATGTAAAATCCCCCACGTGCAAAACTTCGGGAATATTGTTTAACAATAAAATAGTAATAAAACGAAAGCCAAAAGTCTTTAAAAAAAAAAACTTCCCAATTGGAAAGAAACAGGTGAAATATTTTGCACCCGAGGGCCAATATTAACGCGGTTTTGTTAAACCTGAACCGACATAATTTTTGTTGGGATCCACAGGTGCAAATAAAACCACGAATTGAGCCACAGCGCAATTATGGAGCTTCGGGCTTCAGGGATGAGCCCTGAGACTATTAAATAACGCCTGAGCAACCTGAACAGCGATTGAGCAGCGATTCCATAGAGTAAACCAGAATTGAACAAGGGCGAACATAGCATAAACGCGGGCGAACTTTGCCTGAACAGCCTGAACAAAAGCCGGTCAAATCACGTAGATGTCAGGTATGCAGTAGTCCAGACTCGGCGCGGATAACAAAACATAGTAAACTTTATGAAAGTGATTTAACTTGAAACAGTGTAGGAAATCAGTTCGCTGCGCTGCGCGTAATTAGCAATGGACGCCTAGGCTTGGTAAATCTGTATTACGCATTACCTTTGAAAGTTATTTGTGTATTCATTTACTTGACTACAGCCCACAGCACCGCCCACAGAACAACATCATTCAAGTTATTTTCTATTTCGACCGCGCACGACTCGCAGGATCAACCCAGTTGTAACTTCGTAATCACCCAGCTCTCAATGACTTACTTTGTTAATGCCTCTGTTTTATTTAGAACTTTTGACTAAGTCAAGATTTTCTTGCTTTCATGCCTCTCCACCTTTCCCACTACTTCGGAGGACAAAACAAGATAAACCATCCGGTCCTCTCAGCACTGTGTTATGTTCGTCTGGCTCTGGTCAATGAAGCCATTACTCCAAGTCGCAAGCAAATTCCACCACATACTCCTCTATACCCGAATAACCGACACCATGCGTTGTTATTTTCTCGCTTCAGCCCTTTTGTTAATAAACTCTGTCGCCGAGTCGAGAATCCTTGTTCGGCTGGATGTTCGCAATGAAGAAGAAATAAAACAGTGCGGCGGCTTCACTAAGCATTGCAAAGTCCAGATGCCCTACGGCTTCAGGGAAATCACGCCTCTTTATCAAGGCTACGATGACCCCTATGGAGCGACATGGGATACTACCTTTGACGCGGAGAAGTATTTTGAAGACTTTGTTAGTCCACATTATACAGAAGCTTGGAAATATTTCATCAGGCTAGAAATGGACGAAGATATACCTATTGGCCCCCATAGTCAACCCGACCTGTCGCAAGTCGGATGGGGTCATGTCAGAGAGTACATACAAACCTTGGACAGCGAGAGGACTCTGGAGGAAGAACCACCAAAGCTTACATACAACAAGGAACACCGGGTGGAAAAGCCAAGGATCCACATGATTTTTGAAAAGTTGCTACCTAGTTTCTGGACTAATGCATAGTACGCACCTAGCGAGGCGAGGCTATTCTTGATGTACTCTATGACTAAGGCTATACAAGGCTGTACGCTGTGGAAACCAGCTGTTGCAGCTTTGCTCTATCAAGCATCCTCCACCATTCATGGGTCAGACCCACCTTTGTTAGCGATTCACACCCAAACACACCAATAAGCTTAACAGCTGAAGAATTTTCGCCCTCCGGGCGCTGGTCGTCATGGCCTCACCAGAGGTCTCAAACCGCCGCGCGCGCCCGCAGAGCACGCCGCAGACTTTGCCGCAGGGCCAGGCCGAGTCGGGACACGTATCTCTCGACACGCGCACCGCTAACGCGCCTGAGCCGGCTGGCCGCGGAAGGTACTCCAGCCTCCCGGCCCTGGCCATCAAAACACTGCAGCAGGAGTTGGAAAACGTGGAAACAGTCGGCAGCTGGCTCGAAGAGGTCTTTGCAGCCAAGCTCGAAAGTTTACAGGCCCCGGAGGACGCCGCGCTTAGGAGAATTGTTCTTGAACTTGACGACGTGATCAGCGGCTGGTTCCTCAGTCGCACCCTCCCTGAAAAAGAGCGTTCGCGCTCCCCGTCGCGTTCGCCGACCAGTTCCAGCGAAAGGCGCAGCATTTTAATTACGAGGACGGGCACGGCGTCGTCGGCCTCTAAAGGCAGAGGCACGCCCACTAACAAATCGGTCACATGGGCCGAGCGAGCCGCCACGCCACCAGCGGCGGCCCCAACGCAAATTTTAACCCCGGCCACGCGCTCGTACCCGATACGTACGACGCCCGGCAATGCACCTGACAGCTCCGCAACTCCCTCCCAATCGGGCCGGGACCGCTCCCAAGCCCCGAAACGTTTGACAGAACAGCCGTCCAACCGCATCCTGATCCGCGTAAATAACAAATTGCGGATGGTGACGAGGGAGCCATACGCGGTAACGACCAAACTGGCCGAATTGGTCTCGGTGCCACACAGTGAAATCCCAAACGCCAAGCGTACCCCCACGGGCTGGGGTGTTACGGTGGCCTCTGAGGAAACACGGCAAAAACTCCTCAACCCCAGCGCGGTCAAGGCCATTATGGACGCATTGGACGCGCGGGAAGTCACTGTCCCGATAACCTGGCACACATACGCCGTCTCTGGAGTGCCCCGAACGCTCAATTGCCTGGACGGAAGAAAGGACGTACATGAGGTAATCCAGGAGGAGATTACCGTGGCAGCAGGCCAGCAGCCAGTCAACTGGCATATTTCCAAACATGGTTACGACCCACATACGGCTGAGGGCACGTGGATAGTGTCCTTCCTTCAACCCGTAAAGCCCTTTCAGCTTTTTGGAGTGTCGAGACGTGCGCGGAAGGTTGAAAAATCACGCAAAATTACACACCACCACGACGGTTGCCAGGGATATTGCGAAATACGTCGCTGCGTACGGCAAGCGCGTTGCGGCATATGTGGTGAAGCAAAACATGCGACAGAGGAAGAGCCGTGCAAGGCAGCCCCCAAATGCGTTAATTGCCACGGCCATTTCCCATCCGGACATGAGAATTGCCCTGCCCGACCTTTGGTGGTAAATGGGAAGTTTGAACGACCTTCACAGCGTAAACTTAAGGGGATTCGCAGAATCGGACGTGCCAACCGTGCCGCGATTATCAACGACCGGGCCGAAACGGCCCGCCGAGAGCCAGCACCTGCAATCCCGGTCCTAAGCACCTTATCGCAGCATTCGCAAACCTCGAGCTCCCGATCGAGCATTTCAAACAAAAGAGCGCGGCCATGCGAGGCGGCAGGGGCGGACATCCGTAACTTCCTGCAGGTTGAACAGGAACGCGTGCACGACGAAATCGTTTGGGCAGCCGAAATGGAGGAGGACGCAGCGGCTGCCGAACCTTGCCCCGCTGATGGGATAGACTTGGAAGCAACCCGTCGATTAATATGACGAAATACTCGCTCGGCAATATGCAGCGGGAATGCCTCGACGTAGTTTGGGCCAACGTAGGTAAAAGGATGGGTGTGCATCTGAGCCTATTGGAGTTGTGCCACCAGAGAAAGGTGGACCTGGTTAACGTTCAAGAGCCATGGTGCGGGCTAAATACGACTACACAAACGCACCCGGGCTATGATGTTTTTGCGCCAGTGGACGAATGGCACGCCAACACTTACGAAGCCATGACTGGGCTCCGGCCCCGGGTGCTCACCTACGTCAAGGGGGCAGCCCTAAGGGCCGCACAACGACGGCTACCGCAGGGCCAAAATACGCGGGACATACTCTGGCTCGAAATTAACGGAATACTGTTTGTTAACGTATATAGGGCTCCGGGCACTGAAGCCGCGCTGGAAATGGTATGCAATACCGTGCCAAATGGACCCACGGTGCTAGGCGGCGATTTTAACGTAGCGGCTGCTGCATACCAGCCGGGCCGCGCAAACGCACGCGGAGGGGACCAACTGACGGCATGGGCGCAAGCCCAGGGGATGAGTTTCACAGGAAATATCGGCGTGCCCACCCACCGCGACGGGGGTTTACTGGATATGGTCTTTTCCAACCTCCCCAGCACAATAACTGTGGTTGACAGCAGTCTTTACACAGGCTCCGACCACGAATCCCTTTATACCACGCTGCGGACGCGCGGCGCCCCCCGCCCGGAGGCGATCAACGTTTCGGTTAGGGACGACCGGTTACCAAAGTTCGCGGAGCTACTTGCTTTTGGCATGCAAGACATGCCGGACCCGGGATCCGCGGCCGATGGCTACGCATTGGACGCGTGGGTAGCTGAATTTACAACTTTATGGGAGCAAGTGACGTGGGTCGTGGGTACGCCGGCGGGAAAAAGGGACAGCTCGGCTCCCTGGTGGACCGAAAACTGCCAGCGGCTCTGGTCCGAATTCCAGCGGGTTAAACGGAGCGCTGTAAATAGGGCAGACGCCTCTGCCGAGGAAAAAGCCTATACGAAAGGGGTGCGGGCCGCGAAGCGGAAGTACTGGAGGCACCGGATCGACCAACTGCGCGACGATAAAGATTTGTGGAACATGGTGGGCTGGCTGGGAGCCGGACCACGCCTCCGGTCCCCGCCGCTGGTTATTAACGGCGAGCAAGTGAGCGAGCCTTTAGCAAAAGCGGAAGCACTGCAACGGGAGGTGCTTGGCCGATTTTCGGCGGAGGATGACCTGCAGGGAGACCCCTTGGAGGCCTGGTCGCCGGACGAGGCTAAAATCCCTTGGGACACCCAGGTTAGTGCGGAAGAGGCGGAGCGCTCCTGCATTGGGGTTACGAGCACGTCCCCGGGCATCGACGGAATAACCGTCCGGCTACTAAAAGCCGGATGGGTTTCGTTGGCCGAGCCGGTGCGCAGGCTCTACCAACGTTGCCTGGAACTCGGACATTTCCCAGCGCCTTGGAAGAAGGCCGAAGTCGCGATGCTACCGAAAACGGGGAAGAAAGACCGGAGCAGCGTTCGATCCTGGCGGCCTATAGCCCTCCTCTCCTGCATCGGAAAAGGCCTCGAGAGGCTCGTTGCACGCCGGATAGCTTGGGCCATACACGACAACGGGCTCCTTAGCTGCACCCACGGCGGTGCCCTACCCAAGCGATCGGCGACGGATCTGGTTTGTGCCCTCGCCCACGATATCGAGCAGGCTTTAGCTCGCGGGGAGGAAGTTACCCTTGTCGCATGCGACGTCCAAGGCGCCTTCGACGCCCTCCTCCATGGGCGATTAATACGGAAAATGCGGAGCCTTGGGTTTAGTAAAATGCTCCTCAGGTTCGTGATTAACTTTTTAAACGACCGCCAGGCCCGAGTCCGGCTGGAGGGTACGACCACGGGCTTTAGGCGGCTTGGGTGCGGCACCCCGCAAGGGTCTCCCCTTTCCCCGATCCTATATATGCTATATTTGGCGTATCTCGTCAAAAACGGTACGAAGTGGCGGTTGGCATACGCAGACGACGTGCTTACATGGAAATCGTCACCATCGTTGGAGGAAAACGTACGTTGGCTGGAAGATAAACTCCGGGATATGCACGAAATTGCGGCGGAAGAGAAGATCCATTTTGCAGCGGAAAAGACAGAGGTGATTCATATCACTAAGAAAAGGCACGGTCGCAACCCGGAAATCCGGATTAATGGTAGAACGGTTACCCCGGTCCAACTACCGGGCGGTCGACGCGGACAAAGCGCCTCCGGGGCCGAGCGCTACCCGGGCATGCGTTGGCTTGGTTTTTGGTTCAGCCGACGGCTAGACGGGCGCCGCCACGTGGCCGAAAGGGCTGCCAAAGCAATGGCGGTCGCTGCTCACCTTAAAGGTTTTGGGGCAGTAAGATACGGACCGCCTGCGGCTGCACTTCGCAAGGCAGCGGTGGCATGCGTGGGTTCCTCGGCCACCTACGCAGCCGAGGCATGGTACAACCCAGCGCACAAGCAAAGAGGACTCCTCAAAGCATTGAACAAACCGCTGGTTTTAGCGGCACGGGCAATCCTCCCGGCGTATAAAACCACCCCCTCGTCCACTGTTCTCAGGGACGCAGGACTACCCTCGGCCCGCGTCGCGCTGGCCTACACCCGCCTGAAATACGGCGCCCGACTAAGGCTCGCGGACAAGGGGCACCCCCTTGTCAGCCGCCTGCGTGAAACACCTCGTGCCCGCAACTCGGGCCATTCGGCCACGACCCTGCAAACGGCTGCACAACTTCTCCCGCGGATCCGGAGACTAGAGTTGCGCGCACCTCGCAATGCCCCGGATTCTCGCACTGACCCCACCGGAGGAGTCCCGAAAGAGGAAGCGGCCCGCCGCTTTATCGAATGGCTGGACATGGTATCACCTGACGATATCGTGGTATATACGGATGGTTCGGAAAAACACGAAAACAACTGCGTCCAAATAGGGTACGGATGGGCCGCTTTTAGGGCGGGCCTGGAATTTGCCGCAGGCTCCGCATCTATTACGCCGGAAAGCCACGTTTTCGACGCCGAGGCGATTGGCGCCCTAAAAGGGCTACAGGCGGCAGCCAAGGCCCAGCCAGGCGCCCGGATCTGGATTTGTGTGGACAGCACCTCGGTTATTTGGGGTCTTAGAGGCGACGCGCCGCGTTCGTCCCAATGGGCCTTTCTGGAGTTCCATAACCTTGTCGATCTACTCCGAAAACAAGGTACCGAGGTTCGGGTCCGTTGGTGCCCTGGGCACCAGGGAATCCCGGGAAACGACCGGGCTGACGAGCTGGCCAAGGCCGGCTCCGCCGGACCGCCGGACCCAGACCCGAGGGCTCAGCAAACCACGTATAGCGGTGCCGGCACGGTCCTCAGAGCCATTCTTTCGAATATAGAGAAGGACTGGTGGCGTAAAGAACTCTGTGAACGGTCCCCCGCATATAGGGAATGGAAATTCCAATACACACCGAGAAAGGAGCCCGAGGAACTGCGTTTGCCAAGACCCCTACTGGGCCATTATTTGGCCATGAGGACCGGCCACGGCGATTTCAAGGCCTACCATGACCGTTTCAACCACCAGGATGCAAACACCTCGTGTGCCTGGTGCTGGAAGCGGACCTCCCCTGAGCACCCGGTGCACTGCCGCTATTCGCGGGCGGTGTGGAGAAACTGGCCGTGGCCTAATAACGACCGGCCGGCCGGGCCGCCAAATCGCGCCCAACGCTGGAAATTCTTCCAGACAAGCTTCGGGCAACCGAAAAGCTTTGAGGCGTTTTCGATAGCCACCAACTACTTCAGCGCCCGCCCCAGAGCGGCCCGCCAGCGCCCCGCGCGCCACGAACGCACTTTACGCCTAGGGACACCGATCGTAAACGACTCGAACTCTGACGAGGAATAGACTTACTGCCTTTTCACCCACACTTCACGGCACAAGCCGTCAGACGAACCCTCCGTGCACCTTAGGCACGGGGTCGCGTCAGTGAACTAACCCCCTAAGCAGGACCGGGCCCGAACCCGGTCAGGCACGATCCGCCTCTGCCCTCCTTGTTTTCCCCCTGTGTAAATAAAGAAGATAGAACGCGCGCCGAGATACCCCTCGGGAGGTTGCTAACGGCCGGCTAACAAGCCGGGCCGAGCCCGGCGTTAACTAATACTACTACTACTACTACTACTTTGCTCTATCGAGTAGTTTGAGGGGGGACGTTTATTTGGACTTGGTGTCCAATGGTACTTCTTTTGATCCTCCCAAGTTCTAAACATACCTTCCTAGGTATATACGTTTTGAAGTGGCAGGAACGTTTGAACAACGTCACTGGATGTTAATTAGGAAAGACTGCCCATTGTAACTACCTACCTTGTCTAAGCTGGTGCCGACCCGACGTGTCCAGGCCTCCCATAGGACGCAAAAAACGGTTCCGTGGAGAGAACGGAATGAACGCTTTCCAGGGCATGATTGGTATGAGGAGCGACTGAAGATGATCAGATTGGAAGAAAGTCGGATCTCTGGGGGTGATGGCATGGAACCGCCCGTCAAAGCCCTGAGTGAGCTTCGGGATGAATTCCCCTTTCAAGACGCACGGCAACAGGTAAGTGATTTTGCAAACATCACCATCCGTTTGTCGGCTTTGACCCCAGGGTGCACGTCCGCCAGTTCGATTGCGTTAGGAGTCTCAGCATTGGGACTTTAGATCTTGTGCAATTCAGCCAAGGACTATAGCCTGCCCCTCGAGCACATCTTTACCCAGTTCACCCAGACAGTTACTCGCAGACATAAAAGCCTTGCCGTCCTCAGAATTGTCGAAAATAGCTCCGGACAGCGCCTGGATCACCTCTCGTCCTGTGTATCCAACTACACTAGCCCGGACAGATGCCCCTCTTACACTCTTCGCACGTCAAACGGGGTTGAATCTACCCTTGTCCTAAAGGAATTTCCCTACCGTCCGTTACCAGGCTTGGATTTTCGCGACGGCGGCACCTTCCTGGTACCAAGGGGCAAGCTGCTCGACATCATCGGCGCCGTCGGCCCGACGCTTCCCAACAAACCAACTTTTATGCCCGGAATTGCGGGAATTGCTGACGTCTTGAGGGCCTGGGAGTCGCTGGTCGTCACGGTGGCAGACGGCTTCGATGGGCGCGTCAGTGACACGTACAAGCCCAAGCAGCCGGGAGAGACGAAGTTCCTATAAATAAGTATGTAATCCGTTGAGCTATTGAGCTGTCCCTGTTCACTTTCTGCATAGCAATAAGCGCTAAGATGCTCCGGAGAAAAGCCACTCGTATCGAGGGGTACCGACTTGGGAAAGTTGCGGTTGTGTCTTGCGAGGGAGTTGGGCAAGCCTGCTCCTGCGACTGAAGAAAAGCACGAAAACAGCAGTGACTGGTTAGTCTCTACCGAAAAAGGGGAAGATACGATCCAGGCTGACCTCATGATGTCACCAGTTAACTGTGTCCGCTGATGTTGGGGTTGACGGCAGTAGGTTGCTCAGCGCTGGCAAGCCGCCGTTGGGCTTTTCCGTGCGGCTGCCTGCTTGCTCATCCCGGCGTGGTGAGAGGGAGGGCTAGTCCAATGGTTAGAACAGAGCTTTGTCCTTTTCCGTATTCTGTGTTCCGGCCAAAATAGAGTGCCGGCGTCTGATAACTAGCAGAAACTCTGGAACTAGCGGTCGGCAGCCACTCAAGGAACCAGCGCTGCTGCTAGATATTAAGGAATACAAGTGTCGCACATCAGGCCTCGTATCACATGCCAGCCCAGGAAAAAAGAAGTACAAGTATGCTCATGGTCTCGTTAAGTATTGTTCATGTATATGTCTAAACCCATCCCAGCCTAAGCCTGTACTGTATCTCTAGAGCTATTAGAGCAAAGAAACTCGCAAAAATTTAGATACCCAAAAAGAAAACAGAAACGATATTTTAGAGAAAGCGCTGCTGATTGCAAGGCACAACAGCCAAGTAAACATGGCATAGATAGATAGATCACTGGGAGAAAACCAAGGTTACTCCTACCAATCCAAGTCGTGCACCATCTGGTCATCTCAACCCGCGTCCGCAATTACCACGAGAACGTCATAAGGGCAGGGTTGAGGGCCAGCGGCAGCAAAAAGTGCGAGGCTGCGATCGTAGCCATGGGCAGAATAGCCACAAAGTCGGTGATGCGCCAGTCGTGCGGCACAAAGGGCGCGACGGCGAGTATCACCATGCCGACGATGAAGACGGTCGAGAATATCATGGAGAATTTAAACTAAAGATCACGACACGTGGTTAGCTGAAAAAGATCAAATCCAATGACGAAAGGAAAGCCAAAAAGAAGGCTCATTGGAGTTTAGTCTCGAGTTCAGGTGTGGAGGGGGGAGACTTGGGATGGAATGAATAAGAGCCCCGCGGCGTAAGCAAAGCTAAAATCAACGACAACGATTAAAAAAAAAAAAAAAAAAAAAAAAAGACTAACCTTCTTCAAAACCTTGGGGACCTCAATGAAGAAGTTCGAAAACTCGGCCTCCTTGGAAGTTGCACCCCATGTCATGTTGATCTCAAACATGTGCGCCAGCAGCGCCTGGGATACGTGAAGCGACAGACCACCCAAGAAGATGGCCAACATCAAAGTCCACTTGAAGTTCTCAAAGAATGCGTACAAAAGGCTGCGCTCGCCCAGCCTGTATCGCATCAGAGCAAGCGCAACGTTGCCGAGTCCGTTGAAGACGATGATGATCGAGAACCAGACCTTCCAGCTGTCGACGTAGTACTTGTCCAAGTACCCGTTGAACCAGCCCATCAGGAAGTAGTTGACACATGTCATGATCCAAGCCGCACCGATAGCGTAGTAAGTTCCAATGTACGAGATGACGGTGATCTTGGACGTGAAGCGGATGTTGCTGAAGAGGAAGCGGCGGAACAGCGGAGTAAAGGGACCTTTCCACAGCCACTTGCGGATCGGGTGGAACAACAGCTCGTTGCAGCCATAGGCGTACTTCTCCCACCGCGCAAGCTCGTCGTACACGGTGAGCGATACACCTTCCTTGAAGCCTTCGCCGGCCCAAGCCGCCAAGCGGATGATGTACCCGGCGCACTGCAACCGGAGCGACATGTCAAAGTCTTCAGACACGTGGCTCTCGGACCAAAACTTTTCGTATCCGTCCTCATCCTCGTACGAGACCTGCTGAATTGCGGACCAGCGGAGGATGGCATTGTGGCCGACAAAGGGCGCCACGTCGCCGTTGGAGACGGTGTATCTGATAGCCGAGTAGATCAAGTTGGTGAAGAAGGTAATGCCGTTCTCAAAGTACGTGTGAACAACCTGCATGACGCCCGAAGAGAACTGCATGATGCCGACGTCGGGTGATTGCTCCATCTCAGAGACAGCATCGAGAAGGCAGTCGGCTGGGACACGGGTGTCGGAGTCAATGATGAGGATGTAGTCACCGACACGGATGTTGCCATCAGCCCAGGCACGACCATCCTTTTCCAGAACTTCCTTCAGAGCATGTTCGTAAGCCTGAGCCTCATCGTGCTGTGTCCACTCAGGGCCACGCTGGACCTTTTCCAATTCTTCCTCGACCTTGCACGAGATCATCAGGGCAAAGTTCATGTTTGACGCCTTCTTGAACTTGCCGCGTCTCAAGAAGCCGTTCTCACCATGCTTGGGCCGCGCCACCCAGCCGATGCTGTTGTCGGCGTAAAAGTCGATACGGGCATGACGCTCCTCCTCCGTGATGAGCTGCAGACCATCATCGTTGACGAACATGTTGGCTGACCCGCCTTGGAGCTCATAGGTCGACATGGCCTGCTTGATGGACTTGACCGTTGGCATGATGACACCCTGAAGACCCTCCTTGTACACGGGGCACTGGACGGTGACGTGAGGAAGGTTGGCGGTCTGCAGTCTCGGAGGCGTGCGAGCCGAGTAAAACTTGGAGTTGATGGTTAGCTGTCGGACAGGGCCAAATATCTGTGCCAAGCAACCGACAATGACCTGGGCGAAGAAAAGAGTGAAGAAGATCTGCAGAGGAGCAAGTCCAACGAGGGCCAGACGGATGTAGCTGCCGTCGACCAGGACCTGGATTGTGAGTTCTCTCCACGCAGCACCGAGCGAAACTGTGACCAGGACCAGAGTGAAGCACACGAGCCAGCTGTTCAAGAGGTGAACTGGCCGCTTCTCGGGCTTGATCTCGCCGCTCTCCTCGTCAATCTCGTACTCGGCCACCTCTCCACCTCCCTTCTTCTCGTCATCTTCATCTTCATTACCGGCCTTCCAGACCAGCTCCATCAGCTCAGCTTCAATCTGCTTTGCCCTCTGGATCAGGTGGAGGGCATCATCATCCCAGACCACAAGCAGCCCCTCCGAGGCTACAAAGGCAGCGAACTGATGCTTCCTTGCGCGTGGAAGGTCTTCAATGGTCGGCAAGATCTGCACCCGAAGACCGTTCATCAACGGCACGTCAACTGCGTCGGGCATCCACTGCAGAAATGTCCTGATGACCCTGGAGTTGACAGTCATGGCGCACTGCAAGGCATCTGGTGTTAGCAGGTCATCTCGGAGACGAAACATAAAGTGCCTCATACCTGAACATTGAGCGCCGCGCAAGCAACTGCGAATGGTGAGGTGCCTAATTGTGGCGGGCAAGCCATGTAATGCCCCTTGGATTTGCGAAGGAGCACGCCCTCAACCTCGCCGCTGCCGTCAGAGACCCAGAGCTGGGAGCACTGTTGCTGGTACATGTAGTTGACCATGACCTCGTGCTTGATGTCCTCGACGATGAGGGAGCTATTGTTGGACCTATACGACCGAGCCGAAAGACTGGCCGGCCGGGAGTTGAAGCGCGTAGACGGCGGCTGCAGCTCATAATCGTTGCCGCCGTCGGCTCCGCTCTTCTCTCCATTGCTACTCGGCGATCGCCCCGAAGGCCGCAAATGGCTCGGTTGAGGGGCAGATAGCTTGCCGGACCTTGACACTGCAGCGGGCGTCGATGGAGATGAAGTTGGGGAGGATGCTGCAGGCTTGTCAGCCTTGAAGTAGCTGCCGAGTCCCATGATGAGTGACGGTCAAGGCTGCAGTATGACCTGTCACTTGGGTCGCTTCCGAGCTCGGAAGTTGATATGAGATGCGCGGTGTGTTGGGTAACGAGGGAATCGACCGAGTCTTAAAAGTAACGACAGTGGGCCGTCACACCACAACAAGCAGCGTGGACGTATTTGATATAGCGAACGGACAGCACTCAACGAGGAGGCCAGAGGGGTGCCTGCGATTCAGCTAATTGTGATTTGTTGATAAGGGTCGACTGCAGCAGAGAAGACGAATGTAGCCTTGCTTCGAGCTGAAGCTGGCGAGCTACTGTCTATAACTGGAGACTGTGCGGTTCATCACTTCACGGTCAACAAACTGCTGCCATGGGCTTGTGAAGTGAGGCGCGCTGAGCGAGAGGGATGATGGCAAGCGAGTGGAGGCACGCCAACAGAAAGAAAAGGAACCACAGGGTTGGCGGGGAGAGAAATAAACTGGTTCCAATTCCGTCTTTTCTTGGCCCATTCACCCTGCCTGACGCACCGACATGGGGGTGTCGAATGGTTGGGCTGGGCTTCGCATCGAGACAGAAGCGCGCGCCGGCAAGGCCATCGACGGGGTGGGTGGGATGGGACGCATGGGTCACATCCGTTCGAGTTTTGGAAAGGCCTTTGGGGTAGGAGAGGGAGAAGCGAACGAAGCTGGGCTTCCAATCTGTCCCGGCCGGCCCGACATGGAACAGGGGTCTCTTCGATGGCTGGCTGGGGTGGGGTTCAGTCGGTGATGTGCCTGAACTGTCGCCATGTAGAGTGGAGCCTTTGAGGTCTTGGGGAGCATGGTCAACACGAAGAAGGAAAGAGTTGCACTGTGTGAGTGCAGGCGAGGACATGGCAGGCAAGCAAAGTAGGATATCCGCAGCTGTCTTGGCTGTCTCTTTTTTGCCATTTTCCCTCCGTTGGGTCGACCGCGGGTAGCATACACGGACTTCCACACGAGCAGAGATGCAAGGCATAGCATACCATAGCCTATTAGCCACCCAAGATCCAGATCAGCCAGCCCTTAACTCTCGGCCTGGTATATATCGATGGCGTCCAATTGGTGGTGGCTGATTTTTTTTTCTGCCGCGAAAAGGACAATGAGACCTGGTTCAGAATAATAATAGTTGACCGCCAAGTTAGAGCTGACCCTGACTTGATGAATTGAAGCAAATTTCTTTATCTGGAAGTTGGATTGCGGTAGACCTGTTTGTTACTTGTATCACCATTGTACCGGTCAATTCGTTATCCGTCCGTTTGTCGCCCGGTGTGAAAAAAAAAGTGCATTTGAGACAAGACAAACTGTAATCAAAAAACCAAATGAAAGCGCTTCCCCAGGGGTGGGAAAATGACATAACCCCACCCTTACAGAAAAGGAAGGCGCGATACAATGTGCCACAGGGGGGTAGGGGCAGCAGCCACCTCCGATAGGGGCTAGACACCAACAAGTTTTCTCCCGCTGAATTTTGACCAGTCGTAACAAGCCCCACTCATCAGTGCTGAAAATGAGCCCTGTACAAGCATCTGGGTATGTTATTAAGCTAGTTCCTAATTCAACTTCGGTTACTTCGCCTATACAACAAAGCATTCACAGCTCGGCGTATTTCAAATCTCAGAATAGAACATTACAGGGCTGCTGCTTGTGTGATGCTGTCAAAGTGTTCTGTTGATCACAGATAAGCACCTTGGAAATCCCCGTGGGTCACTGATGGGAGGTGGATACGTTGAATTTTAATTTTTCTCAGCCCTTTGGGGTTAGACGTTCCGGGCACGCGAAAAGGTGGGGAAAGGCAGAGAAAGGAAAAAGGAAAAAAGAGACAACGGTGGGCCGCCGTAGATCTAGCACGGAAGGAGCAGCTAGTGTGGTGTGCTTCCCGGTATGGTCTGGCCGGCCGCCGACTACTGTAATTCGCCGTCCTCTTTAGCCGTTGCTTCCGGTACTCTGTACTGCACTTGTCATCTACGACACTCCCACACCCACTCGGATTACCGGGAGATGAATTGGAGTAGGAGGGCAATTGAATTATGTGGCAATCTCCGCAGACAAACCGCTTTGTACTACCTACCACTTACCTCGTGCTTGGAATTGACGACCTCCGCCACCCACAGATATATTTTGATGCATGTGTTGATAGTAGTGGAGGCAACACTGACTAACTTTTCAACAGAACCCATCACCGTGGCATCGCCGTCCAGCTTCTTTTTGTTCTTGTTTCCAGTATACCGCCATTTCCTTGGCACTCCACTGAAATTGGGTTTATTGATTTGAGGTGACAGCTCCCAGTCTGTCATCCATACTGTATTTGCCTGCCAACACGCACCCAGCTAGCCGTTATGTGATAGGGCAATTTAGACAACAAACCTCGGTTCGATCGGCAGATAAGCATCGCATATTATACCGTGCGTTGACATTCTACAGTGATTTTGCTTCCCGTTTGCTCATTGCTTCGTCCGAAACTCTTCAGGTGAGTGTTAACTGGACGGGCTTAAGCTGGTATGGCCCCACACCAAGTCTGGAGCGTAGGATTTGTGACGGGACGGCAAAGCAATCCAAGTACCAGATTTGTTCTTGTAGTGGTGGCGTAGTGCATACCCAATATTTTGAACCTTTTTTTAAAATCTGGCTTGCCAGAGGGTATCCAGCTTGCCATCCAGCTGAGTTGACAATGGTGATTGGTGATAATACCATGCCACCTGGATCCCGGAGCGAACAAATAATGTACGCAGGACGAGCTGTATCAGGGCCGTTTTTTTGCGCTGAAAAGGCCCAAAGATGGATCCCCTTTTATGCGATGATATACGCTAACGCCCTGCACCCGAAAAGCCGCACAAAAAAGCCTGCAGGTTGATGACCAACACGAGGTGGTGCAGAAACCACAGTAGCGAATTGGAGGGGCGATCTCCAATGGGACCAGATTCTAGCTCCAAACGCACGTCGTCGTAAAGTCGAACACCCCCACCCACACCCAGCCAACACGTCAAAATCTGTAGCTCTACAGGTAGTTCTTCAACGCGTGGTGGCCATTCGATTGTTCAATTGCCATCGAAAAAAATTCTATTTTGGGCGCCAAGAGGACAACAACCCACGCGCATATGCAGTGCACTGCAGCTTATTTGCTCCGTAAAGTTGCTTTTTTTTCTGGGTGTCCTTTTTGTCTGCCGTTTTGCACAGATCTCGGCTTTTGGACTTTTGGTTCTTACGTTACCATCCATTGTGTCAACCCTCTTGGAAACTTTCATCATCACAAAACAAAACCGTTCCAACTTCCAAGATTGTTGAAACCATGCAACCCTTTTTCTACTCCTCTTTGTGACGATAAGAAAAATAAAGCTGACCACAAACGGGCCGCAGATGCTCGATCTGACACAGATGATAATATCCGATCCCTTTTTACGTGGCAGATAAAGAAAAACAAGAATGAAAAAGAAAAAAAATTAGACCAGTCGATTTCCTTAGTCCCTGTGAAGAATTTAATGACAGCCAACGTTTATCCCGTAATTACTACAACCTGTGATGGAAACCCACATGCGGCGCTTAGCTGAAAAAGGAAAAAAAAAAGAATAAAAGACAGAAAAATAGGGCAAAATAACGAAGGCTTTATTCCTCTGTGACGGGATACTGCACGCGCGTATCTCGGCGGGAAGAGACAAAACGAACGGGCCCCCGGTATTAGGTAATTGCAAGCCCAGGAGCCGCAGCCGCAGCTGTCCTGAGACTGAGACCTTGCAAGAAAAAGAGAACATGGGGGGTTGCAGTTGGAACGCATCCCTTGCTAACCGCCGACGAACCTTTTTTGGGGTTTCCTCAGTCCGAAAGGAGGGTCGTCTTCTGCACCAATACTGTACTGTACGGTTCTTGTGGTCTCCCACCGACTTTTCGTAGCCCTGCCTTATCGATGACGCTCTATAATATGTCCTATAGTCGTGTTCCTACCACGTAGGTACTCCACTGCAGGCAGCATCGTGTAAGGGAGTATCCATAACCGGGATAGTTGTCGGGAAGAAGCAAAGAAAAGGATATCAGTGCTGCAAAATATGGTGATAGTAATCTTGTTGAAACAACCACTATTGACACAAGATTACACAGTACGTTGGGGTGTAGAATGTAAGAAAGCCAAGATAGTTACTCTTCTCATTATTCATCCTAGAGACCTGCAGAAAAGGTCACTGCCCTACTGTAATCCAAACTAGACTAGGGTCCCATGTACTATTTGCCAGAAATCAAGACATTATGATACCCAAACACCATCTATGTAGTTAAAACAGCACAACAAAAAGCCAAGGCAAAAAAGTGAAAGGACGCGTAATCCATCGACGAAAAAAGAAATCCAACAACAGAGTAGTGCTTCTCCCTTTCTACAGCTCCTCGTTTCCGTTACACTGCTGCCACATCTTGACGCTGCGAATCTCCATCTGGGGGCGCTTCCAGGTGGGGAACCACTTGTCTCGCGCCTCCCAAAAGTCCTTCTTGGCGTTGGGGCTCCCGTTCAGCCACGGCTTGCCCGACTTGCCGTCCTCGAACCAGCCATTGGTGCCACCGACGGCCAGGTTCAGGATGAGGAAGAAGCGCTGGTCAAAGGGCGTCTGGCTGCGACCTGTCTGGGTCCAGGGGTCCTGGAGACGCGTGCCGTTGGCTCCCGCTTCTGGGAAGTTGCCGCGCTTGTACAGCGGCTGGTCAAAGTTGACGTACATGACTTGCAGTAGGCGGCTGTTGATGTAGGTGAAGAGGTAGTTTTGCGACCACTCAAGGCCGAACGTGTTGAAGTCGGAAGAGTAGGTTGACTTGAGAGCTTGCCGCTTGTTGTTGGTGCGCCACCAAGCATTGTTGGCCGCGTTAGGGCCCCAGTGCAGCGCTGACGACGCAATGTTGTTGCCGCCCTGGGCGTATCTCCAGTCATTGCCACGGCTCTCGGCAATGTCAATCTCGCCGGATCGTGGCCAGGGACCGTAAACATCATCGACCGGCATCATCCAGATTGCCGGCCAGAGCCAGTCACCCTCTGGCATCCGAGCCGAGACCTCAACACGGCCGTACTTGATGGTAGCGCCCTTTTTGGTGTGGATACGGGCCGAGCGAGTGGGCGGGACGATGGTTGCGTTTCCGACAGTTGTGTTTGTGGCGGCAATGCAGTCTTGCACAAGCGTAGATGTGCAGGTGCCATCCTTGATCAGGTCGATAACAGTATCCTGTTGGATCTTGGTCTCATCTTGTAGAGTGGCCTTGATCTTAAGGACTCCGTCTTCGACAAAAACATTTTCGTCGGTCCCAGTTGTTTCTTGGAACTCGCCATTGCTGTAAAAAGTTTGTTAGTAATCTGCCATGCATTTCTTGTGGTAGCGTTGGATAATTCGAGGACATACCCAAAGCCGCCCACTGTAACTTCCTTCGTCCACACATCGTCCCGCAGACCGCCCGAAAAGTTCTCATCGAGGACCATGCAGTAATTGTGCTTTACGACGCTCCTGATGCCGTCCCAGACCAGCACGCCCGAGATACCCAATCCGACGAGGATGCCAATGATAGGCAGGATGGTAACCCATTTCTCCTTGGGGTGACGCTTCTCGAGCCAGGGCTTCTCCACCTCGCCCTTGCGGACCCTCCTGCTGTGAAAGTACCGCTGAGCGCGCTCCTCGAACCTGTTGCCGATCCCACTTCCGGATTCGTAGCTTGACGCCGGCCGCGACATGGCGGGCGTGCCAAAGGGGTTGTGGCCTCCTGCCGAAGATCTATGCGAAGCCCGAGACTCGATACCGTCGCCAAATGGATTGCTGCTGCTGGCGGCTCCGGGTGTGGCAGTGAGATATGGGCTCTCTGGCGTGCTCGCGCGGTGAGGAGTCATTATATCATTTGGTGACGTGGGGGTCTCCGAGGTGCGGTGGTTTGCACGAGAGCCTGTTCGGCTGCTGTAGTTGCCATTATAGGGGCGTTCTTGGTCCATGGCTGAACGGGCTGATGAAACAAGACTGCGCTCTTTGTGCAGTTTTGCTGGTTGCCAAAAAAAAAAAAAAGAAGAGTATCTCAAGGTAGGGGATGGTGGTTTATCTGCGTCGTCCAAGAAGCCGCAGCATCAATAAAAGCGAGTGATAAGAGTCGATCTGTTCTAGGGACGATAGCAAGACGGCAAGTTGCCCAACAGCCTCACAACAGCGCTATCCCGATTAGGCGATCTCAGAAAAGCCAGAAATACACAAAGTAAACGATAGGACGGACACACAAAGATGCCTCTACCAGTCAGTCGCGGTGCGTAGACGTCGTGGGTCAAAAGGCAGCACCGCCAAAAAAGAGAGCCTCTTACAGGAGAGCAGATCGAAAACAAAAGATGGTTGCAATTGAGGAGACTTTGCGCGCAACAGCTGCTCCTCACGGCATCCCTGTGGCGGCGGGGATCATGGCTACCTCCGCCAAGAGACAGGTACGTACCTCACTAGGTTTGATCCCTGCCGATACGTACCTTCCAGCCGGGATTCTAGAGTTTTATCGCATTTGATGAATTTCCCCAATCCGTTCTTGGCAGGTCTTGGGGTCCACATCGTGCGCGTTTAGCAGCAGACACTGGGCTGTCGGGGCCAAGGCCAAGGGAACCCCTGTCAAAAAGTCAAGCCAACAAACACGAAGACCTTGTGCGGGTTCGTGCGTGGATTCGGATTTCATATTGCCTGCTGTTTCCCCCCCTCACATGTGCAAACACGTGGTAGTCACCGTAGATAATCCCAGCATTGATCAATGGATCATGTTCAGCTGCTAGGTATACGTCACTGGCAATGTGACAAGGTCCATTGGCAGCTGAAGTGGAATTCTCTGACCGCCCTCACTCCAATACGGGGAGTATACTATCTTTGGCATCATCGTGCCTGGAAAACGGCCATGCGCTGCTGGCGTTCCGGGAAAGCTAGTCTAGTCTAGCCTAGCCTTGCGGTAAAAGAAAGCTGCCAATCGGATGGAAACCTATATTGTCTAGATAAAGATTCCACCTCGAGGGTGGGAAACAGCCAGACTAGCCAGTCCAATCAGTGGGGTGAAAAAAAAGTAGTCGATATGATGAGTTAGCTCCCGTCGGGTTTTTGTAGAAAGCAAGCAAAGTCAACGTTGGCCCGAAGCTGCCTTTGGGACCCAATTCACTCTCCAACAAATTGCTAACCAAGTTCAAAGGCTCATACGTAAAAGTACCTTACAAATGGATCTAGAATCGGCAACACCATCGGCCGAGCACTTTCGAATTTTGAGGGAAAGGGGGCAAAACAACAAATAAAAGAACAGGAAAAGAAAAAAGTCTCCGCAGCCACGCACGCCACGCCGCCCTCAGGCCCGCGTAGCCGAGCCCCGAGTATTGCATTTGACGTCTTGGTATTGACTTTCAGCCCTCGGGAAATATCTTTGGCCTGTCTATTTTTCTTTAGGCATCTTTGTTGGTTCAATATTTACCCAAGAGATTTTAGGTAGTAGTTGGGTTCGGTGCCGACGAAGCTTTTTTTTATTTTTATTTTTATCTTGCTGCCTATTTTGCGTTAGTCTATCCAGGTATAGTTCTAGGCCCAAGAGGACGGGACGGTAAGGCTGTACTAGATTGATAAGCCTCTGATACAAAAGCTGCAAAGCCAACGCTGGACTGCATGCTGCAAAGTTCAGCAGCATGCAGGTAGAAAATGTCTCAAATTACGGGATCGCTCCGTGGAATGAGAACATACAATAGCAAGATTTTGGACCAAACGTGCATGTCCGTACTGTCTAACTGTCCAACCACATGGCAAAGTAGAGTTCGTGTCTAATCTCCAAACCTGTCGGTTTCATGTGCGTCATGTTTCTGCATCTCGCATGCCATCAAATGAGCATCCTGGACGCCGGCCCAATATCTGCACATATCTGCACAATGGTAGTTAAGTTCTTGCCATGTTGAAAGCGGTGAGGTTTTTTTTTCTCGTTCTTTACTTCACAAAAAAGAAAAAAGGAAAAAGACAAGGCAGCCAACGTTCCCTCGTGATCATTCGTGGGTGCAGTCAAATCTGCACGTAATGCTTAACCCCTCTGGGCATGGACCCTGGACGTGATTCTCTGGGCGAGTTGCTGTCCATAATAGGTTTCAGCTGGTATCCTTGTGTGTCTATTTCCTAAAATAAACTCCCCTCTTAGCATCGTGAAAAAAGTAATGCCGAGAATAATCTCGCCTCCCATGGCGGTCGCCTCCAGTCTTGGTACTCAGAATATCAGGACCACCTACCCATGCTCAACCCCCACCGCTGCTCAGCCGCGAGAACCGCCATCAAAGTGATGACTTGCTATATGCCTGATGCCAGAAGTTGTCTGCCAACAGACATGGGTAGTATATCCTCGAGCCTTCGCAATACATACTCAAGGTGGGACTAGCTGACCATTGCTATTCGTGATGACGTCCGTGTCCCTTCACCAGAAAGACCACCTGGGCGAGGAGCTGACACTCGACCGCCTCGTAGTATTGCAACGCGTTTTCCTTGGTATCGTATCCCATACGACTACTGTCTGCATCTTCAGGGGCCCTGGCGTGCTGATAAGGCCTTTTGTCAGGGCGGCGCCGGGATATGCTCAGGGGATGCATGGAAACCCGACTTTGTGTCACTTTCGGGCTTTGCTTGACGCTCCAAGCACTTATCTAATGCCCATGGATCATACTCGTCTGCACCCTCCTAAAATATTCCAGTCATCTCGGCCACTCGTCGGGGCAACAATCCAGATCGTACGAGACAAATGGTGATATCGTATAGGATGCTTTCGGGAACCGTAGCCGGGCCCAGTATAAGCTACGCCAGTCACACGCAGAACAGTTATCAGTGTAAGCAAACCGTGAGATAGTCGTACCGAGGTCTATTCAACTGAGAAAGAAGCAAGCAAGGAAAAAAACAAACAACGTATAAAAGAAAATAAAAAAAACGAGACCAAGCTTGTTTTGTAATCCTCCCAGCTGTAAATCCCATACCCTTCTATAGTCAAACGCCATGAAGTATGCCAGAAGAAGACAAGAAAATGACAAAAAAAAAGAAGCCCATTAAACAACCAACATCAACAGTGACCAGTCAACCCTCGTCCTTCGTGGGGAGCTTCTCATCTAGTCTAGAGTTGATACCCGCTTGTCACTGTAAGACAGATGTATCGTAGCGCTAGATTAAACCAAAGCATGCCTGTTCTTGTACCCGGATCTATTGTTTCTTTCCTTTTTTTCCCCCTCTCTATCCCCTTGTCTGGATTGTTGTCATCGATGTATTATGGTTCTCATCCAAGAGAGCAAAAGCAGTAAATATCGTAGCTTTTACACATTTATTCGGCCTCATCATCCGTGTCCGGGGGATGCGGCGTGCCCTTGGGGCTGTTGAGCCACTCGATATGCCTCAGGCGTCTGCGCACCTCCTGCTCCTTGAGCTCCTTCTTTGTCTTCTTCTTCTTCTTCTTGGCCTTGAACTTGAGTTCGCCGTTGTCCTCGGCACCACTGTTGACGGCACTGTTCATGGCGCTGTTCATGGCGCTTGACACGGCGCTGCTGGCGAAGCCGTTAGGCGTTGCTGCACCGCTGGTCACACCAGAGCCCGGGCGGGAGTCCTCGAAACGATCGAGGGCAATGGCGTTGTGACCCCGGTGGGCAACCCTGCCGTCGGCAACGTGCCACTGCTCCGACGAGAGCGCACCAACGAACTCGTCGTTGTGGGAAATCATGACGACACCACCCTTGAACTCACGGATTGCAACAGCAAGACCACCAAGTGAGTCGCGGTCCAAGAAGTTAGTCGGTTCGTCAAGAACCAGCAGGTGAGGGTTGTTCCACATGGCACCCGCAATCACCACCTTGACCTTTTGTCCACCAGAGAGCGAGCCAATCTCGTTGTGGTTGGCAATTTCAGGGTCCAGGCCAAGGTCCTCAAAGTGCTTCGAGATGACGGCCGGCTGGAGCTCACGGTATCCCAAACCTTCACGCGACGCCTCGTGATCGTCGAACTCTTGAACCAGCTTGTTGAACCCAAGCTCGATCAGGGTCTCACGGGAGATCTGCGAGTTGTACTTGGGAAGCATGGCCTTCCATTTACTGTGCCGTTATAGATGTGTTAGTACGGCGACAACGTAATATCCATATTCGGTTTGCTGGGAAACTTCACTTACACTTCGTATTGGAAAGTCTTCTTGTACTTCTGTCGTCCAACCAGAGATTCGAGCTGCCTTGGGCCTCTGCCGTCACCCAGATCAACAGGCTTCTCCATCTGCTGGCGGTCCTCTTCGGACAGGACACGCGTCTGCTTCATGTGCACTTCACGGTCATCGCCGTGCTGGTAGCGCCATTGAAGGTACTGATTGGGGGTCTTCTCGAGATGCATCTCCACGTGCTCCAGAGCGTGCTGCTTGATGTAGCCGATTCGCAGATTGGGGTGCTTCTCGACCTTGCCGGAGTTGGGGATGACTTCACCCGTCAGCAGCTTGATAAGCGTAGATTTGCCTGCACCGTTGGCGCCAATGATGGCAACACGTGAGGATAGCGTAAGCTGGCAAGACACATCGCTCAGAGAGGGCTTCGGCGCTCCAGGGTAGGTGTACGAGACATTGGTCATGCGAATGACTGCGCGCGTCATCGACTTGATACCAGAGAGAATTCCCGGCGGAGGGAACTTAAACTGCACGTTGCTCGCAGACAAGGTGTAGTAGCTCTTGGCCTCAGGACGGATCTTGACAAAGTCGGAAAGGTTGCCCTTGTAGTGACCAAGCTTCTTGCCGGGCTCGTAGTGGTAGATGTCTGTGGTGACCTCGTCAAGGAACTTGGAGTCGTGAGAAACGATCAGACTTGTAATGTCGGGGTGTGTCTTCAAGTAGTTCTCCAGCCAGGCAATGTTGGCAACATCCAAGTGATTGGTAGGTTCGTCAAGAAGCAGGACGTCTGCCTTTTGCAGCATGGCACGTGCCAAAGCCAGCTTCATCTTCCAACCACCAGAAAGGGACCCGACCTTTTGGGATTGACGGCCCTCTGGTCCAGCAGTAAAGCCGAACTCAGCAAGGACGTCCGAGATCTCTTGTCTGGTGTAGTTCTCCTTGGCAACGGTAGGATCCTTGACCATGAAATCAAGGATGCTGATATCAGCGTCTTCACCTTGGTTGTGCTCGACGTAGCAGGTACGCAGGACTGACTGCGGAGGGAAGCCCTCGAGCTTCTCATTGGCGATTGATCGCATCAGAGTCGACTTTCCTGCACCGTTGCGGCCACAAAGACCATAGCGGTGGCCCTTGAGTAAACGCAAGTTGGTGTGAGAGAGCAGAAGCATGCCACCATAGGCCAAGGAGAAGTCTGCATTAACAATCTCAGTCTCGCCATCGTCCTCCTTCTCCGGCACGCCGTATTTCCTCTGATCCTCCTCGACGTAGTACTTCTGCACAGCAGCAGCAACAGCTTCGTGCGACTTCATCAGCGACTTCAAGTAGGGTGATATCCTTCCAGCAATACGCGTGACATGTCTGTGGTTTACATCCTCGGCGACTTGGTCACTGATGTATGACCTGAGTGACTTGTAGAAGTCCTGGTCACCGGCCAGACCGTTGGCCCGCTTGATCTCGGCATCCAAAATCTTGCCAACATCTTCGCCCTTGGTGCGCTCGACGACGTTGTCCTTGTCCACGGCCATGGCCTTGTTCATGACGTTGAGTGCCCTGGTTGCAATCTCACGAACCTCAGGAAGTGCCGCCCTATCAGCCACGTTCTTGACACCGGGTGTGAGCTTGGGCAGGAAAGTCCGAGCCTCAATCGGATCGTGCACAAGCTTTGTCAGGTTCTCAGTAATGACAACCGTTTGTCTGAGCACTTCTTGCGGTGTGGTCGGGGTGTTCAAGGACCTCTCAAGGAAAGGCGTGAGAAGCGCGAGAACAGGGGATGTGACAATGGCCACAAACGTGGTCATGGAAAGGGCGTGGATAGCCTTCTGCAGCGACTGCGCAGATGGCTTCTGCATGGTCTCAATGAGAAGAGGTATCCTCGGCGCAACGTCATCGTTGGTAAGCAGATCCGTAAGCGACTTCATGGTCAGCAGGGACTGCTTCTCAACCTCTGACTTGAGGTCGTGCATGCCAGCCTCGACGAGGGGAATCAAGCCGGCGAGCTTGTTGCCCATGGCCTCGCGGAGCAGGTCCTTCTCCAGTGCCTCCTCCTTAGTTCCACCAATCGACAACTTGGCCTTGTCTGCCATCTTCTGCATCATCTTGAGAGCGCCGACAGTTCCCTGCCACTTGCCCGTTTTCTTGGACAAGTAGTTCACCAACGCGGGCAGGAGACCGACCACCAGGGCCTCGGGGCTCAGGTGCCCGAACAGCGCATCGAGACCATATTGTGCGGCATCACGGACGACGGCACCCTTGTCAGCAAGAGCGTCGAGGGCGCAGCCGAGGATGCCACCGTCTTGCAACAGGAAAACGTATTCGCTAGGAGCATCCCGGGGAGGAAATTTCTCAAATAGTGCGCCCAGAAGGTTCTGAGCGCTTTCGCGACGAAGGCCGCTCTTCTTGTCGGCCGCAGCCTTCTTGACCTCGGCGAGGACGCCATATGCGTTCAGACCACGGAAGCCGACGCTGGGGGAGTTGAGAAACAGTTCGCAGAGGGCATAGGCCGCGTCGATGGAGGCATTTGAGGACTGCGCATTGAAAACCGTGTCGAGAATGGCCGAGACATCAGCCTGCGACGGCGCGGGGCCGTCGCCCTTGACGACGATGGTAGGAACCGACATCGAATTTTAGGGAGACGAAGAAAAACGACAAACAAAAAAAATTAAGGAAAAGAGAAGACGTTCTCCCAGCCCAATAGAAGCCTCGATAATTGAAGGCAGGGCGATCAAGGGAAAAAAAAAGGAGTAATGAACAGTGGCGCAAAGAACTACGGCCGGAGAAATGGCGGCTGAAACTTTTTTGCTGACAACGCGCGCCAGAAAAAAAATTGTCCCGCGCCGCCCAAACAGAGCGACCCCTCCGTTCCCTTGAATTTCTTGCAGGGAAAAATCCTTATCGGGCAGCATGATAGCTTGTGAAAGTGGGAATCAGTCAAGCCCAATCTTCAAGGTTAACCCCTCCAAGACCCACCCGCTTACTATTTATGAAAGTACTGGCTTGATGGGTGCTCCGTAGTTGAATCCGGCATTTTCTGGATGACGTAAGCCAGACTTGTCAGCGTACCCTTGGTTCAACGCAACAACGACTGGACCCCACCTCATCATCGAAGCCCATTGTTGGGCGATACTGATGCACGTTGTGGCATTCACTCACCATGATTCGTAAAGTCAGACTTCACCCTTCAACCACTTTTATTAGCCGAGTTTTAGGTAGCCAACACCCCATCAGTTACTTTACCAGAGTTCAAATGTCCAACCCTGCCAAAGTTGTTTCCACGGCACCTCTGGTTAGTTAGTTGTACTCGCTTGTTAAACTTTTTGATCAAAACCAGTCCTACTGCATGATAGTGTTGACAAGCTAACCATTTCCGTCACTTGCCTCATATTCTCACCGAATCAGCCCGATAATGAGGCCAAGTGGACAAAATTAGTCAAGTATGTAAAGCTGTTCAGTTGCATGCCTGTATCTGGCAGTCTCCTATCCTGCTAGTCGGTCTATTGGAACCATGAATGAGCGATCTTGATTGTTGATGCCGAACGCCCGTCAACAGGATCGCCTACAAGGACCCCAATGGCACCGAGCGGACATGGGAGTCTGCCGAGCGCCGGACTCGCCCAAAGAACAGCGAGATTGATGGTGTAGGCATTGTGGCCATATTGGAGAAGTCTACCGGTAGGAAGCATGACTTTTTGACATCATATGGCTTAGGGTAGCATGCTCATTCTGTGTTTTTGCTACTCAAATCAAGGCCCCGAGATTATCCTGCAGAAGCAATTCCGTCCACCACTCGACAAGGTCACCATTGAGGTTCCTGCAGGCCTTGTCGATGCTGGCGAGACTGCTGAGCAGTCTGCCGTCCGCGAGCTTAAGGAGGAAACTGGCTACGTCGGCAAGGCTTCGGAGACGTCAACTATCATGTTCAATGGTTAGTCGGCAACTGCTGAGAAGGGCGTCGTTCTGTATTGCGTCTTCCCAAAGACTTCACTAACCGAATCCGGGTTCCATTGCCAACTATAGATCCGGGCTTCACAAACACGAACCTGCGCATGGTTCATGTCACCATCGACATGAGCCTGCCTGGGAACCAGAACCCCAAGCCAGAGCTGGAAGAAAGCGAGTTCATCGAGGTCTTCACTGTTCCTCTCTCGAAGCTGTGGGAGGAGTGCAAGAAGCTTGAAGCAGAGGGCTGTGCGATTGATGCCCGTGTCGGTACGATGGCTGAGGGTATCGAGCTTGCCAAGCGCTTCAAGCTTTCTTGAATGAAACTGAACCTCCCTACTCCAGTTGATTAGCCGCAGCCGTGTATTTATACCCACCCTGTATAGGACCTAGTCGGATACAAAGAACTAGAACCATTGTCTGCCACCACAAGCTTATGAACCGCAAATCCCGGTATGGATTCTAGCGTCCATACTGCTCCCTCCCAGACCTCGGTCCCTCCCTGATCATTACATGTCTCATCGACTCCTACAAAGCGTGCAAAGTCGAATCGTTTCTAGTCCCAATAGGCTCCCGGCACCAAACCGAAGCCCGCAATTGCAAAATTGTCCAAATCATTTCCGCCGCGGCCCGATCCCTCACACTAACCACCACCCTTCCCGCAGAACCACCAATAACCCCTACCGGGGTGGCAGTCCCGCGCGTCCCCGCGCCTCTCGCCCTGCGACTCGGCTCAACTCCCACTGTCCTACGCCAACGGATGCCCGCGACATTGCAAGACTGCCTCAGCCTCCACCTCGGCTCGTTCAGGTGTATCTGACCCATCCCAAGGCCCCTGTCCCGCAAGGAGATGCGCGACCGGGACTGCCGGTCCCTAGACGTCCACGAGCGCCCACCAACCCTGCTTTCTTGCATCTGTTGGTGCTTCTGCTCCTCGGGCTCTGGCGATGGCGCATTGGAGCGGCGCCGGCGCATCGTCGCTTCAGGTGGGTACTCGAACTCATCGGTGCAGGTGGTGGCGAGGGCTGTCTTCGGTGCATCATGGCGAGATGAACTTCTTGAGGAGCAGGGCAGGGTTTGTTGTGATCGCGTGATGAACGGGTCTTTTTCCATCTTTGCACTGTCTGCTCCTCTTTTCTTTCTGGCTATAGCTGACCGACGGGAGGGGTTGATGCACTTGGTATGCCGGGCTCTCACAGTTTGTGTGTTGTTTTAAGTACAAAGAGCGGGCTTGAAAGTGGAATCCTAGGCCTGGTTTTCTAAACTTTTTGCTTCTTTGTCCTCTCTGAATCGTTTTCGACTCCCAGCTGGAATTTGCTGGTTGCAACTTGCGGTTTTGGGAACAAAGAGACCCAAGTCGGATTGCTGAGCTAGCGGATTTTGTTCAATTGACATAATCCGGTCTTCACAAAGATTCTGTGACGTTTTTAAATATGACTGTAATGGCGCTTCTCTATATTTCCAGTTAAATACTTTACCTCTCAACCCACTCTAACAATACACTTCGTCTCTACTTCTCAATTGATGTTGCTACTTCGCAGGATGACCTCTCGAGCCAACATGTGAAGCGCCGTAATGAGGACGAGCCAAAACCCATTCCGTACTTTCATCTGTGACCACTGAACCAATGAACGTCAATTTTACTTAATTTTATTAATCTACTCTGAGATCTTCCCACGGCAATCTACACGCCACAGGATGCTTCGGTCCCGCAAGTCCCATAAGCTCAGTTCCAGTTCTTGCCAAAGAACTCGATCACGGTCTTGTAGCCGCGAGTGTACTCCTCCTTGACCCTGGCATCCTTGAGGTCCGCCCTGGCCGCCATCCAGCCGTGGACCTGGTCGCCAAAGGTCTCGATGTGCTTGGGCACCGAGGATGGCAGCGACTCCTCGAACGCCGAGACGTCCTTCGCAGCTTCATCTTTTGACGCAAGCACGATTAGGGGCACCTTGATGTTCTTGGCGTCGGCGGCGTCCACCATGGCCGGGTGGATCGAGGCTCCGGCTGCGAACGGGTTGTTGTCGGACGAGGTGGTCAGGCAGACGATCTTGCCGCCCCAGCAGAACTGTTTTGTGGGTGTTTCTCGAGTATCAGCAATCATGTCCGTAGTGACAGAACAAGAGAGAAAAATAAAAATAAACATACGCCAATAATACCCCAGCTCTTGATACCAGGGTTCTTCTCCCGAACAGCCTTGACGTAGTCTGGTACCTTGGCCGCCGTCTCGGCCGGGTTCCAGTCCTTGAACCAGTTGCCAACTTTTTGCTGCTTCTCCTCCGTGTTGGGCGGGTACCACTCGATGGGGCACGGGTTGCCCTTGAACCAGTCGGGCATGAAGACACGGTACTTTTGCGACGCGTCGCTCGTCGCCAGGATGTCCATGCCCTGGAGCGTCTGGTCAAAGTAGCCAAAGATATCATAGATGGCGATGATGCCCTTGGTGGCGTCCTGGGGGCCAGTCACATCTTTGTTTTGTTGGTTTGGTCTCGTTAGCTTTCTGTCTAAAAGTCTAATGGAACAAAATTTGGACAAAACTGAGAGTGAAGGGATTGGAAAAAAAGAAAGAAAGGATACAGAGAATACGTACATGTCTTGTAGCCACCAACCTCCTCATAAGTGCCCTTCTTCTCATACCCCGACTCGACAACGGGAGGCACGTTGCAGCATGCCTTGCTGTGGCCAGCGGTGGCTTCCATGGTGGACATTTTGGCAATCTGGACAATGTTTTTGGATCCAATTGGTTTAACGCTTGTTTTTGTTTTTGTTTTTGTTTTTGTGAATACTGACGAACGAGCGCCGGTGGTTATATCGTTTTGCTGTTGAACGGCGGCCAGAGCACGAAGCGATGACGAAAGTGGGCGGCGCGCGCTTCTTATCGATGCGGCCGATGCTCCTGCTGCTGCTGTTCCTGCTGCCGCCCAAGCTCCAGTTTGTGGAGGGGTCATTGGTGGCAACCGAATGGGGAACCGATGGGACTCTTCTCCGAATGTAATGGAGAATTGGTCTTCCCTGTAGCGGTAACCGCGGCACCAATGAGATAAACTCTTGAGATGGAATACAATAGAATCCAATTGATAAGTCGCAAAATCCGCAGTGGGGGATGACAACCTAATCCCGATATGAGTTTTCACCCGTTGCTGCTATGATTTATTTGTTGAGCTTAAGAGGCTGCTCGAGTCTAGAATCAAATTTTTACTCAAACCTCCGTCTCATCTGTTCTCTTTCTCCTTGTCAAGTTATGGAATAACGATGGGATGACAGACGTTGGGTGCACAACCTCCAATATTGACATTGATCAAACGCGGGGTAAGCAACCTAGCAGCGGGTATAGGTGATGTCATCCATGTCAGTGGCTGCATAGAGTTGGTAGGTAAGTACAAATAACGGTAACACAGTAGGCGCCCTGTACTCGTACCGGTACCACTAAGTGTATAAACCATTGCAGGACAAAGTGAAGCCAATTTACACTTGGTAGCTTAGCCAAGTCGGCAACTGCCGAACACTGCATTGATCTTTGGTATCGGGGTTACATAACGATTATATGGGGTTCTTAAATACCTAGATGGGTGCTTAGGTACTCTCAACAATAAATTACATCCGATATACATACACCTAAACAAAAAAACACCATAAACCACAATGCTACGCTCGTTCAACCTAGAAGAATTTTTAATATCCCGCCACTGTGTCACTTTTAGGGCATCTTCTTCTGCAGCACCCCGCCGCTCCTCTGCCTCAGGATCGACGGTCGTCCAGTCATCTCTCCCACTTGCTTCCGCAGTCGATTCAGATGTGCCGCGGCAGACGGCAATCTTGAACCTGCAGGCGTAGTCGTGCCTCCCGACCCCGACCCACTTCCGCCAGGAGGCAGAGTTACGCTCTCCCAGCCTTCCCTATCCATGCCCTCCTCCCCATCTTCACCCTCCTCTTCGCGAAGCCGCCGCACAGGATCGCCTGCATGGTGCTGCTTTTGTGTATGCTGCTCTTGCTCGTGAAGTCCAATCCCGCCCGGCATACTCTTTCTTCTGGGCCGCGCGGCGTTGGGCGACGCCATGGGCGGCGTGATGAACCCCGCAATGCCGGCCTCCCGAGGTAAGTTCAGCATCGCCGGGGGCCCACCTGCGACACGGACTGTCTTGCGGCCCCTCGCTGCCGTCGCCGCCGCCTGCCTCTCTTTCTCGGCTTTTCGAGCCGATAGCAGCGCCGCCTGAATGGCAGCCCAACTCTCGATCTTGCCGTTATCTGCCTCAGACCCGCAGTCGCATTCGTCGCCGGCAGGACACAGTCGCTCTCCCGCTGCATGCCACTCAGCCAGGCACTTCTCGTGACTCGGGCACCCGCATCCCAGACATGCCGGGTAGAGGGCAGCGACAGGCTCAGCGCAATACACGCACCGCAGCTGCGACTGCAGACTATGTTGACAGCGCTCGCATGTGCCCACGGCGCCGCCTATCGTCATCTCGGCCGTAGACCCGTCAATAGAGACAAGTTCTGAGCCGTAGTGGCTGGGTAGGGGCCGCCCGCTGGTCTGCAGAGGCTCCAGATTTGTTTCGTGGATTCTGCAGATCCCTGTGACGTCTAAACCGCGACCCGATCCCATAAGTGTCTTTAGATGCCTGCGTTTGCTAACAGTCAGAGTCGGCGATGGTGTACCGGTCACGACCTCTTCACCGTATTCGTCCTTGACTGTTGCGCCCGTGTCCCTCACATGAGGCGAGTTTTGAGGATCCTTATGCCCGCCGTCCTCGTCGTCATCGTTGTGCTGTCCAAACATTGACTTGGAGTCCGGATTTCGATCGCCACCCTTGAGTATGTTGAACTTCATGATTTCGAGCCTTGCCAGAGGCTGGCCCCAGACTTGCAACATCTCGGCATACGCATGCCGGTAGCTAGCGTACAGCGCCCCTAGCTTCGGCTCCAAGAATGGAGTTGTCATCCAGCCATCGTCGTCGAAACTGCTCTCGTTGAAGAGTTTGACGCTCACGCTGACTGCCACCATCGATTCGAGATGAGTATACGGCGCATCGATGCCGTCAGTTGATGGTGTCCGCGTTCCAGCGACACTCGCCGCTGCCGCGGCCGCCCTCAGCTCAGCAGCAACTGCCGCTGTCCCAGCTGCCGCATCAGCGTGACGGGCCGCTGCACCGGCGCCGAAAACCGTCGACGCACCCCACGTGACGGCTGGTGCAAGATTGCCCAAAATCTCTGCAGGACTGACTCTTTTGCGTGTAGGGCCATCAGGTGGCGATGATGAAACTATATTATGCAATGTGCGGGGCAAGCTTGCGGCCAGGCCTGGGGCTGCTGCGATGGCCGAGTTGGACCTGCGAAAACCTGCGATACGCGTGTTGGGAGATGTAGATAGGCTTTGCGTATAGTCCACTTCTCCAGCGGAATGATGGTGGTTGCGGGGAGCCCTGATGCCCACGGTCGTAGCCGGTGGTGTCTCTCCGCACGAATAGGATCCAGGATCTCCAAGCCAGACCCCAGGCTCGGACCCTAGCGAATTCGAGTAAGAGTAGAGGTTAGGCGTTTGCGACGTGCGTGGAGTGGTAATGGCCGAGCTCGCCTGGCTGCGGAAGTGGTGATGTTGGTGCTGCCAATTGGACTGCAGCTGTTGTTGATGCCACAGCTCAGGATTGGTGGGAAAGTACTCGAGGGAGAATGAAGGGGCCTTCATTGGTAATGGCGTTTGTGGTTGTGTCAGATGCGACTCTGCGTATGCCAGGCTGTCCTTGGCCCAGGAATCACCGAATACGCACGAGAGCATAGCCAGCATTTGGATGTCTGCCAGTTGCTCGAAGTAGGCAAACACATCGCTGATAAAGTCATGTACCAAGGGATGTTGGCCCCATTTGACCTTGCCAAGAAACATATCTGCTTCATGTGGCGGCGACGTGCCGCCAAATCGAGAGACGGCGTCACGAGCAATCACGAGGAAAGAATTTGCATTCTTCCTTGGGAACTGCTGATCATCTGCCAACCGAAGGGGTATATCGGAGCGCAGGAGGAGACCAGCGTAACGCCAAATGTACATCAAGTCTTTATCTCCATGCCGCTCCGCCACCTGTGCGTTGTGTTCACAAACTTCCTCTCCATCACCAAAGATAGCATATTCCTTGGCATATGCTTGCTTGGAAGGGATAAGGTCGCGCATATCATGTATAGACACAATGTTCTTGGCCTTGACCGTAGCGGTGCGCCTACTTCCCCTAATCGTCCCGGCTTGTGTACCGGTGCCAGTACCGGTTCCACCACCGCTAGACCGTACGGATTCATTGGCGCTCCACGACTTTCGGAATTTGCTACGGCCTTGCCTGTACCAGAAGCTGATGCGGTTCATGGATGCCAACTCGGAGTCAGAGGAAGAAGATGACGACGAGTCGTCCGCATCTGACCCGCCTGATCCATCGTCACTTGCGGAATCATCGGGATTGCGACGGCCGGTGGGGGACTGCGAGTTTTGCAAAAGTCGACCAAAACCTGCAAACCTGGGCTCGCCCTTGGATCGTTCCCTCACAGAGTCAGTACTGACGAGGAACAAAGCCCTGGCCTTCTCCTCCTTGGTCGGGAAGAAGCATGCTAGCTTCCCATCATTAGAAAAGCGGGCCCCACAGGTCCGCTTCACGGGTATGACTGTCTGTCTGAATCCTCCAGAGAGTGCTGCCGGTGCATCAGACCCAGTAGTCGGTTCAGGAAGCTCCTGCGACATGGCCGCAGAGCCCCCTGGGGGTATGTCCGACTCACTATCGCTAGAGCTCTCCTCATCGGCTGCGGCATTCCTCCCAGTGGTCTCCATGTCTTCGTCTTCGTCGTCCATGTCGTCCATGTCTCCCAGATCTCTCAAAAAGCTGGTGCTTCCGGCAAGATCAACTTCGCCGAGGAGGTAAGCGAATGCGGGCCCTAAAGAATTCTTCTTGTGCTGCGCAAACTGGGCAACCAGCAGAGAAAGTTCATTCTGGATCTTGGTACGTGTTTCTTCCGTCATGAATGAACTCTTGTCGATAAAGAACCTCGGGGCTTTGGACTTTGGATACTTTTTTGGTATGTCAACTTTGACCTTGATATGTATCGGGTCGCCACTGACGCCCCATGGTCCTTTAAGGCTAGCATTTATTATGAGATTGTCCATGTCGATGTGGTTCCATTTCACGTTGGGTAGTTGACTGGTGAGGCGAACGAACTCGTCCTGCAGAGTATCAGGTTCGCCCCATTCATTATCGTGATATACTGAGCCAAAAATGGAGTCTTGATCGGTGGGCGATAGAGCGTCCCGGTTACTGCTCGAAGTTCCAGTCTGCGTCTTACGCTTGCTCATCGTCACGCCTCGCATCCATCCTATCTGGGCCAGACTCCTATTGGACTCCTTGCCCATAGTTTTGGCTTTCATAGATGGCGCCCGCCATGCAGATGCGGGCTTGTGGTATGCGTTTTGGCTACCGGTGGCAATGCCATTGCGCCGGAGGGGGTTGGAGGTATGACCTGCGCGGGGGTCCGTCATGGTGCCATTCCACCTGTCACGATGCACGCCGTCATCCACGGTACGAAAGGTCTTGTAGGTGGCACCCTTGCGGGTAAGGACCAGATCCTTGGGGGCAGGCTGACCTTTGACGTAGCCGACCTTTTCTAAAACGTCTGCCTCCATGCGCTCCAATCGCAGCTCTTTGTCCGCACCCCAGGAGACAAGCTGGAAGTCTCGACTGTCAATGCCATTATCATCTACCCCTCCCCGGCTCCTCCAGAGAAACTCCTTGGCCTTGTGGTCTCCATGGCCCTTGAACACAAAAACAGGATCTTCTCTGCTGTCTTGAGGGTCGCCTTCACGGGATCGACCGTCAAAAAGATGGAGATTACCAGGCTCATTTTGGGGCATGGCAAGCACTCCCCAGCCGAATGGCGTATGCCTGGCACGCCAAACGGGGAAGTCGGTACGGATAACGCGTTCTGGGGCGTCGCCCTCGTTTTTGTAGTCCCAAAACTTGATGCTCTTGTCCAATGAACATGTCACAAGAGCAGACGCTCTGGTGCGATTCCAATCGATCCCATAGATCTTGGACGAGTGCGCCATGATGGTCTTTACGGGCTCGACTGGCCGTCTTTCGTCCCAAATGTGCAGGAGGCGGTCGTGAGACGACGCAAGCATATGCGGATCCTGACGACTGAACTTGACCTGCGTGGCACCAGCGGTCCAGTCACAAAAGCTCTCCGCTGGCTGCTGAGGGCGACGAAGGTCCCAGTTATGGACATAGCCGTCGACGGAGCACGTCACAAGCAAATCCGGGTGGTGAGCCGAAAAGTTGATGTCAGTGATGGCACGGCTGTGGCCCTGCAGGGAGTGTTCGATGGGGCCAGAAGCCGAGTCGTCGCGAAAATTGAGGTTCCAGACCAGACAACGGTGGTTGGCGGTGGATGCAACCCAGTAGTCGCGGGCTGCGAAGGGCGACCATTGAACATCGACCACGAGCCATGGCAGACCACGACTGCTCAGGCGGCGCGGAGGGCTATAGGGCGAATCGAGGTCGATGATGGCAAGGCCCTCAGGGGATGCAAGGGCGACATCGCGACCCGAAGGAGATATTGTCGCCGAGCCCACAAGGCCCGGGACGTGGATAGTCCAGTCGGCATCAAAACTCTCACTGTCAAAGGCAGTCTTGACAGTGTTGCCCTTCTTGGCCGAGTCGGACTTCTTCTGGTCATATGCCGAGGGCATCTTTGCCGCACGCAGGAGAATGCGCGGGATAGAGCTGGCGAAAGGGCATTATTCGCCAAGACGCCGCGGACCGATTTCGTCCGGCAGCGTAGTATGCGATCGAGTTTTTAATGTATTAATAACATCGGGGATCTGGCAGTTTAAGAGATGACAGCAAATTTGGTGTGGAAAGATGTCAAATGTTGTGTTGGCAGCGCCTGAATGAGTGGATGGATCGATGACTGCCCATGTAAAGTTGGTCGTGAAGGTTGCAGCACGAGACGGATCACGAGATTTACCAAATAACTCATCGCCCGAGAATGCGCGACTGGTCTCCAAGGTACCTCCACACTAGAATTTGGCACCCACGGTACCTACCTCACTTTCTGACATGGATGTCCTACGCCAGCTTGCGCCCCTTGTCTTATCGCACCAGATCAAACTCGTCCATTCCTCTCCGGCGCTCCCGCAATGAGGGCCCACAAATTGTTACGTCGTCAACGCCGCTGTCAAACGAACTCCCCAGTCAACCCCACCTTTGCAGTTCCCTAGACCACGACATTCCATAAGATAACACCGCCGCGTTGCCATCTGCTGCATATGCGCCTACCGCAATCCATCTCTCGAGCCTTAAATATTTAGAATCTTATTGCGAAACCTGAGAGTTTCCATACCATCGCAGCCATGGCTTTGCCGAAGAGGATAGTTAAGGAAACGGAGAGGTTGATGGCAGAACCGTACGTTAGGTCGCCCCCCATGAGCTCAACGGCCAGCCTACACATTCTACCCCTCTCAACCCTGACATAATGCGACGAACCCAATCACAACTGAGTCTAGATTCTCACATTTTGGCCTCATAGTGTGCCCGGAATCAGCGCTGTGCCCCACGAGGACAACCTGCGGTATTTCGATGTCGAGATACACGGCCCAAGTCAATCACCATACGAAGGTCAGCATTTGCCGCACGCGCCGGGCCGACCCGCATCAAACATGCTCCGCACCTTTACTCAATCCCCTTGGGGCACAGATAATCTGCCATATACACAGAGAATCACTGACAAGAGACTTTTGGTCAGGCGGCGTCTTCAAACTCGACCTCTTCCTCCCTGACGACTACCCGATGACCCCGCCCAAGATCCGCTTCGTGACCAAGATCTACCACCCCAACGTAGACAAGCTTGGACGTATATGTCTGGATGTGCTTAAGAGTACGGTTCTTCAAGATTATAGAGCGATCAGTCGCTAGACACAACTCGAAGTCTTCTAACATGTTGAGCGATCTCCTGCAGATAACTGGTCTCCAGCCCTCCAGATCCGAACGATCCTTCTTTCCATTCAAGCCCTGCTCGGAGCGCCCAACCCAGACGACCCGCTCGCGCCAGATGTCGCAAAGGCATGGAAGGAGGACGAGCCGGCCGCTATAAAGACGGCCCGAGACTGGACGCTACAGTATGCCACCCCGAAATGAAATACGCACTTGCAGTCGCAAACGGTTCGGAGGACATGTGGACAAGAGGCAGATGGCTAGAGTCGGCGTCCCTACTTAGAGATGGCCAGAAGTGGGAGCTGGGAACTTATCATAGTCTCGGCACACTTGTGTCAAAGAACACGAATGAGGGACGGCAGGATGCCATGACAGACAAGGCGGGCAGACGGCAGACTTTTTTGTGCAACCCTCAGGGTAACGAGTTCAAATGCGGCATTAGAGGTCGTCGGACTTGGGTCAAATTCCGTCTTGCACCGGTAAGTTCGAGGCTTCAGGAGCCTCAAGGTATGTTTAGATTTCAGATGGTTATCAGAGCGACTTATGAAACCAATTCTTTATGGCATTTGGGTTTTGATAACCTTTTCAATTACAAGCAAGCGGGGAGGTTTGGTTTCGCAATTATTCAGTGCATAGACACTGCGAGACTGGTGGTTGACAGGGGCTATATTCGGTTAACCATGTTCTATATCAGTCCCAATTGTCTACAGTGACAGCACAAACCATATATCTATTCTGTTTCTCGTTGTGTTTCCGTTTATTTTGCGACTAAGCCGACCTCTTTATTCGTTCGTACGGAGGAGTAGACTGCCGGTAGCAAGTTATTGCGTGGATAATCAATCAAGCTTGGAGTGGTTATTTTATATCGAGCCGAAAAGCTTGTTGCGTCCACATGACCAAGGCACGACACGGCCAATATTGCTGGAAACAGTCATTCACCACATGCCAGGCACGTATTATAGCAGACGATACTATTGACACAGGGGGTGAAGAAAGCCCCCCCCCCTACAGAAAGACAAGGAGCGAAATGAGACCGAAAGCACAGACGTAATAATAGTGATTGCAATTGTCGATATATGTTCCATGGATTGAATAATGTCATTGCTATCACATTGATCTGCCTCGGCGATTTTGACGCAATAAACAGAGTGCCAGTTAAGCATCTATTGTACTGCTTATCTGAAAAGGCAGGCAGGGAGATGATCGGAATAGTTTATTGGAGTTCCAACTACCGAAATGTTCCCAGTGCACATCGGTTATCTCTATGGGGGCCCAACCCAAATCCAGGTTCCTGGTTTCGGGATTCTGGGCCCGGAAATGCAGTCGACGGGGCCGCTCTTTTTATTGTTCCATGGGACGCGCAATAGACGCATAAAGCGCGCGCCGTCTTAGTTTTAATGCGCGCCGAACTTGGCATCTTGGAGCGCAGGAGCATTGCCTCTTCTTCTGGGTTTCGTCCGCTACAAAAATAAACACAAAATGCTAAATGGATAATAAGTAGAAAGGTACCTAGCTTGCCTAGCAAGAAAACCTAGGTAGGTCCACTGTACCCGTACAGCGAATCTCTCCTGTTTTGAGCACACACTCACGGCTCGGACGTCGATTGGTCGGGTCTCTACCGGTACGTACGAAGTACGAGAATCTCGGAAGAAATTGAACCCCATAAAATCCTACAGTCCCTCTAAGCTTGTCCTTCCGGGCGGGCAATGATGACGGATTGTGGGCCGCAAGAAGAAACAAACGAAGAAAAAGAAGCTGGCAATCTCAAACTAGACTAGCCTGAACTAGACTAAAAATCCGGAAGGAATCCCATGGCAACCCGGGTTTGGAGCGAGCCAATAGTCAGTCAGAGAAAAAAAAAATTTTAGTGGTAAACTTGGCCGGTCCAATTTGGTTGCGGTTCCTGGGCGATCTCCTGCAGAGACAAATTGATGTGAGCTGGCGAAGTACCAAATCAGGAGGGTGATGGGTGAGGCGATTTTACCCATTCCTGTCTGCGTCGCCTGGCCTCTCCCCGCTCGTGGTAGTGGGTGTGGATGAGACCCTTGCAGTAACGTTGTTTTTTTGTTTTTTCAACAGGTCCGTCCCCTGTTTTGTTTCTTTCGACCCCTGCGACTCCGTTCTCTCGCTTGGGTCGTTATCCGCGACCCAGATTTTGCAATGATTTGATCCATTTCACTCTGGTTTTATGGTATCTCATTTGAGCTGCCTTGCGTCGTCTCATTTTGACTTGTTCAGTTGATCTCGCCATGTACCTCATACTAATGTACGTAAATAGGTTTGCCCCTGGGCTTAGCTTTGGCGTGCGCCATTGTTTACTTTGTACCTCTCTTTTGAGCTCCTCGAAGCTGCCCCAGGAAAAGTCTTGGGTACATGCCGCTCCACTACCACTACCCCCCAGCTTGTCAAGCACGCAAGGGCCTAGGATCCCCAGGGCACTACCCAACCTCCACTTGAGACTAGCCCAGCCACCCGACAGGGTCGGACTTGGTAAAGAAAAGCAAACAAAATCGGCTGCCATTGCCACAACTTGGGGATGATGTTCCTTTCTGCCTACCCCGTCCCGGACTTTTCATTCTTAGGGTCCTCTCGCTCTCGGACCCAATTCATCTGCTTTGCATCTGCTTTTCATTCGATTGGCAAATCCATTGTCCATTGCTCCCGCCTCCAAAGTGGCTATCGATCTTGTGCTAGCCCGAGTCGAGAAAGAGCCCTGACGTCCGGTCAATTGCCTTTTTTTTCTTAACTCAGACATAACCACCCCACATCCCGCCCGTGTGTCTTGATTGTCTGTGAGACAGGCGCTGTTCTGCTTCCAGTCCATCACTTGAGCCCGCCAGTCCTTTGTGCAGTACCACGGACCTTGTCTTGGCCTTGTCCAGCACCTGTCAAAGATCAAGCTACCGCATTAACGTTGTGGACGGCGCCGTTGCCACAACCCTTTCAGCACATCGTCGTTTCTCTATCGTGTCAAAAAATAGTTCAGCTCAATTTCGCCTCGACTGCGCAAGGCCGATTGGCTCAGTTCATCGCTTTACCTTTTCAGCTGAACATCAGTCCTTCAGCAAAAATATCCGTCCCAACCGTACATTTACAGGAATCCCCAGGCCTCCCATCGATACGAACAACTCAGGGTCCAATCATGACGTCCATAGCAAACTCCAACGGCGCTACGGCGACCTCGAAACGCTTTGAGCTCCCCGCGCTCGACTTCAAGTTTGCTCCTTTGACTGACGGCACCAACATCCCACCACCTCTGCCGTCTCCAATTGAAGAGACCCCGCCTGCTGTTGCTGCCGCTCGCGCCGAGACACCAGACACTTGCGCAACAAGCAACGGCACAGAAGACCAGAAGCAGGAGCAGCAGCAAACATCAACCAGCAAGGCCGGCACGAAACGTCCCGCCGAGTCGCCTATATCGCCTGTGTCGCCTACCAACTCTGCTCGTCCCGGCAGCATCCGTCGCCTCTTCAGCAGGAATCTGCTCAGCCAGTCATATGCTGAGAGCGAGGCTGGAGAGCCAGAAAGCCCGGGCCTCAGGAGGCCGGCGAGCCAGGCGAGCTTTCTTACCGACAAGAGGCCGAAGCGATCGAGCGGCTGGTTCAGGCGGTTAAGAGGTGGCAGCAGCGGCGATAGCACGACCGACGCGGCCTCTTCGAAACGCGCAACCGTGGGGAGCTACGAGGACATCGTCGGCACCAGGAAGACTAGCGGGCCGCCGCCGCCCATGATACCAGAGCTGAGCGACCTCGAGGCCAAGGTTGGCCTGGAAAATGGTAGCAGTCTTGGGAATGACATGTTCAAACACATCAACTAAGACTGGCAACCATGACGAGGCGTTTTCCTTTTGGTTTTATCACTTTGACATGTTAGTTTTTTGAGTTTTTTTTGCATTGCTACCTTGGAGTTTGTTTCTACATACGATGATTATTCGATATGGAAGGTTTGGGCTTCTTTTTTTTCGTTTGAAGAATACGTTTATTATGACAAATAATTCTCTCCATTATTTGGCTTGCCCAGTTGCCCAGACTACTACCCCATTTCTTCTCATCACGAGCTGCTGTTGTTTTTGTTCTCTTCAACCCTTGTTTGTTTTTGTTTTTATTCTTTTTTTGTCAAGACAACAGCGCATGGATGAGGCATGAACTATCTCTTCGTTTTTGCTATTCCGTCAGCCAGGATCAACCTTGGGAAACGGGAAAACGGACGAGTTGCCGCTTGGATCGAGTCCTTGGTCACGCAATTGAAACAAGGGATTATTGCGGCTGCACGACGGGAAGATTTGGCAGAGGAGAAGAAGGGGAAACGCAAAGATGGGATGACAGGTTGGAGAGACGTGAAAACCGAGATACCCCCTTGGCTTGCTTGCTTTTATTTGAGCAGCAAACCGATAAAATCCGTTTATTTTGTTTTCTGGTTGATATTGTTACCAACCGTACATTTGTTTGCAAGAGTTTTCCTGAACATTTGATTTCTTTGGTCTTGGCCTTGGTACTCTACCCAAACAAGACATATTTGTTTCTTGACGATATTTGTTCCATTTGTCTGCTTAATAAAGTCTCTTTGCAACTGGTATTTTTTGCTATGGGCTCGACTGTTGTTTACCGGTAGATACAATCTGTGCCGGGTGCCGCGCAGCACTTGCTTCTAGGTGTGCCACTGCCTTATTGACTTGGATGAGGCCGTGGTTTCGCTCCGATGCGGCGTGGCTTGTCGCGATGGTGCTCTTGTCCTTGGTCTTTGGTTTCCCGTCCATCGCAGTTGTAAGGATCTGGCCAAACAAACCTGGGTTATCCTGGTTCTATGGTGGGATAATACCAAGCGAAAGAGCACAGAAACAAAGCAAAAAAGACCGACCACTGCCTAGATGGCCTTCACGTGATGCATAACAACTAGTTTTTGTGCAAGATCCAAGTGAAAAGACCACCTCGGGATCTATCCGAGCTGCATTGAATTGTCGTCTGTCGCACTCGGTGTCGTTGCCTCATGGTGTAGCATCCCAGACCGGACGGCCGGAACTTGGTCTTCCTGGGGCGGGGAAGCTTTAGACGCGGCGGCATGACTTTTGGCGCACTGATTGGCCCGAGCTCGACGCAGCTTCAACGTCATTGCCCGTCGCTTTTTACGGGGTGCCCAAAGTTTCTTGGAGCTCGAAACCGCCATTGATTGACTGTCGAGGAGATTTGCTTTTACTGAATCTATTTTTGCGGCAAGCCTCACGAAGCCATCACAGAACAATTGATTGCACGAAAAAAAAACACACAATCGGGAAGCAGCAACAATTTAGCAAAGCTACCAAGTCACCCGCCATGTCTGCCCCGAGGCTAGCCAGCCGGCTGCCGACCGCCGGCAGCTTCCTTCAGCCATCCAGGACGACCCTGAGGTTACCGAGCAGGACAAGCGCCGCGACGGCATCCCAAGTCCGATTCAAGTCAGGGCCTTATGGCTATACACAGACCAAGGCATTGGTGTTTTCCAAATTCGGTGAGCCCAGCGATGTCTTGCGGTAAGATGTCTCTCCCACGTTGGACCCTTGAACTCACGCCAAGCCCGGAACCAAAAACACTAATCGCGCGTCACACACTCTCTCGCCACCACAGGCTACACACCCACTCCATCTCGCCCTCCCTCCCGTCCCACGCCGTGGTGCTCCGCACGCTCGCGGCCCCGATCAACCCGGCCGATGTGAACACGATCCAGGGCACCTACGGGGCCAAGCCCGACTTCAACTCGCCCGCCAACATGCAGCTCGGCACGGCGGAGCCCTCGGCGGTCCCCGGAAACGAGGGCTGCTTCGAGGTGGTGTCTGTGGGGTCCGGGGTCAAGAATCTCAAAAAGGGCGACTGGGCCATTCCCGCCAGCACGGGCATGGGCACGTGGCGAACGCACGCGCTGGTGGAGCAGGCGGACCGGGCGCTCCTCCGCGTGCCGGACGGCGACTCGCCGCTGACGCCGATCCAGGCCGCCATGGTCAGCGTGAACCCGTCGTCGGCGTACCGCATGCTGCGCGACTACGTGGACCTGGTGGAGCTGAGCGTACAGGCGTTCCGCAGCGGGACGGGGGCGGACGGCGGCGCCTGGTTCATCCAGAACGGCGCCAACAGCGGCGTGGGGCGCGCGGCGATCCAGCTGGGCCGGCTGTGGGGCCTGCGGTCCGTCAACGTGGTGCGCGAGCGCGACACGCCCGAGGCCACGGAGCAGCTCAGGCGCGAGCTGCGCGACCTGGGCGCCACCGTGGTGGTGACCGAGGCGGAGCTGCTGGACCGCGGCTTCCCGGCCCGGCTCAAGGAGGAGCACACGAGGGGCCAGCCGCTGATGCTGGGCCTCAACTGCGTGGGCGGCAAGTCGGCCACGCAGCTGGCCAGGGTGCTGAGCGAGCAGGGGACGCTGGTGACGTACGGCGCCATGTCCAAGCAGCCGGTGGCGCTGCCGACGGGCCTGCTCATCTTCAAGGACCTCCGGTTCCGCGGCTTCTGGCTCAGCCGCTGGGCCGACGGCGACCGCGACGGCAAGAGGCGGACCATCGAGGAGCTGCTGGGCATGATGCGCAAGGGCCAGTTCAGCGACGCGCCCGTGGACGAGGTCAGGTGGGACTGGGACACGGAGGAGGAGACGCTCAAGAAGGCGGTGCAGGGCACGCTCGGGGGCTTCAGGAAGGGCAAGGGAGTGTTTATGTTTGGTGAGACGTGAAGTGGGGGTTTTCTGGTGAAGGGAAGGATAATTTCCTTGTACATGTCTCTTGTGTATATTATTGTCTATACCGGCTTTTGGTCGTGCAAAGCATCTTGTTGGATTTGATGCGTGAGTTCAGAGTCGCTGGTAATTACGTTGAGAGAGAGAGAGAGAGCGCGCGCACGCTACCGGGCTGTCTAGTCCTATACTCATGAACACGGGGAGATGAGTAGTATGTCATGCACTCGGGTGTCGGCGACTTTGTTGGCTGTAGATCCACGACCATAGCTGGACGACGCATTTTCTGGAGATGGGCAAAGAAGCTTGAGCTCAGCGTACAACCGTGGTAAATGAAAGATATCAAATCGCTTTATTATTCAACCAGAACGCTGGAGCTGTCCAAAAAAAGAAAAAAAGAAAAAAAAACATGACGTGTCCACTGCCCCTCCAAAACCCAACCGTCTTGCGCTCAATCAGCTTCGTCGCTCACCGGCTCAAAGTCATCAGCATCATTCTCCGACAAGGCCCCTCGAATCGAGCCCGCCTCCGAAATGTCGGGTGGCGGTGGGCGGATCTGCATCCTCACGTCAACGGGCACAGAGCGCGACAGGTAGCGTGATGGCTGCATCCAAGGGGGAATTGGATGAAACCACTGCCACGTCTGGATAGGCTGGGCCGGGGTGTTTGGCTCACATTGCTGGCATCCGCCATGTGACGGCCAGTAGTTTGAGCCAGCGGTGGATGTCTCGCTCCCAGAGTGATCGGACCCAGCGAAGTCTCCCTGGTGTAGATGAGACTCTATAGAAGACGAAAAGCCAGATCGCACAGATTCAGGCGGACTCAACGGCTGTGAGGGAAAGCTGCCGTGATTGGAGCCGTGGTGACCCCAGGGAAAATTTAGAGGAGCAGGCAGTGGAGGGAGGGCTCGATTGTTGCCAGGTGCCCCAGCTTCGAGATGGTCGGGGGAGTAAGTGATGTTCCCAGAAAATGATGCCTGCAGGTTTTCTTGGTGGGGAGATACGTCTGGCAAGCTGGCTCGTGTGGATGATGACTCTGAATCGGGTGTCATCCTATCGGGCCTTGCACTGTCACTGGATGCCGTACATACCTGGGGCAGAGGGACGCTGATTTCTGGCCCTCCATCCTCCTCAGCTTGTGGCTTTGTTGTTGCTGTGTCTATTGAGCCTTCGCTGCTCCCAAGGAGCGAATTTCTACTTTGTGAACAGCCCTGTGCAACTGGTTGCGATGAGCCAGAGTCGGTCTTGGCCGACAGCTTTCCCTTTTTTGTCTTTTTCTTAGGCTTGTTACGATTCCCAGTCGATTCCGCTGCAGGTTTTGGACCAGGCTTTTCCTCATCCTGCCCACTGGTTTGACTTTCTGAGCCCACTCGCTTGTCAGGAATGTCACTTGGGACAGCGGTGGGTTCATTCGTGGGCTTGTTCCCTGTCTCTGTCATGCCATAATTCTTGTTGCTAGAAACAGCCGCCTTTCCATCTGCCTGCTTTCTTTGCTGACGCTCCAATTCTTCTGTCATCTTCCTCTGCTTCTTGGGTATCTCCCATCGCGCCAGCTTTGGTTCGCATGGTAGCTCAGAGTCTGAAGGCAGTAAAGTGGCGGCGTCTGTGTCATCAGTGTTGGACTGAGCAGCGGCAGAATGCACGTGGGATGATGATGCAGGTTGCGACTGAGAGATTGATATTGGTCCACTGGCCAAAGGCTTTGTGTGCTCTTCTGCCTCTTCATGGCCAGCAGAAACAGCAGGCGATCGAGTGCCGGAATAAGCTGCCCCTCTGGCTCGCTGAACGTTGGGAGAAAAGTCGGCCGGTTGTGACCTTGGGGAACTCGAAGATGAATCGAACGAGTTTGACGACAGTCCAGCCGCCGAGATGCGTGAACTACTGTCTGGAGAGGACTCGCCCTCAGACTGACTGCTGAGACCCTGGAGAGTGCCGCTGAGGTCTTTGAGCTGCATCTTGAAGATCGCATGCTGCTGCGTCATGTCGTCGAATCTTTTCATAGCTTCCGTGGCTTTGCTCTTCAGACGTTGGAGCATCTTGGTGCAGGGCGCTTGTGCGATCTTGGCCTTCAAGTCCTCAATTTCCAAGGTCATTGCACTTATGGAGCTCTCTTTGGATTCGAGTTCATCAGAAAAACTTTTGCTTTGTTCCCACAAGAGCCACTATTGAAGTTGAAGGTCAGCTCCAGTTCTGATCCTGAAAATGCCATGTTTTATCACTGCTTGCCTTGCCATGGTCCTCCGGTTTTGTTGACATGAAATTCTCAATCAGCCGTGCGACTTGAGCTTTGTTGTTGAGCAGGAGCTCCAGCTTGCTGTGATCGCCAGCGGGAGAGACAGTGGTGCTGAGGATGGCTATACGAAATGTCAGCCATCATTTCGGCCACATAAGGAAGGTCTTTGCAAAAATTGCAAAAAGTTGTTACCCGTCACCGGCCAAACATTCTGATCAACCATGTCGGGAAATACCACATGCAGAACGTAGCGACCGTTGATGTGACGGTGTTGTTGTGTTAGCTCCTCGTATTTCTCCCCTCGGAACATGCTTGTGCTTTTTTGGTTGTCCGAGGCAAATCCGAATGCAGCCCAGGCTGAGGCAGCAGTCAATTGACAAATCCTTGTTTAACAATATTCAGGCGGTAATAGGTTATTGATGTGCCGTTTTGTTTCTAATATATAGGTACCTAGGTAGGTAGGTAAGCGAGGCGCCCAGGTAATGTCGGTATGTGGGTAGTTAGATGTTATGGAAAAAGGACAGCGCAAGAGTGTGTGAAAAGAACATCTTCAAATTCAAGAGAATATCCTCTGGGCCCAACGGAGGTTAGTTGTTACTTCCTTGGTGAGAAAGGGCCGTGCCAAGCCTTTCCCAACACTATCGCTCTTGCACTTGGCCATTGTAATTTGTCACCACTCAGCTGGCAGCTTTCAGCTTTGTTGTTTCCCGACCAAGCGACTTCGATATCTACCTAGTCAAGGTATGTAAGGAGATCATCCCAGTTGATACATTGACCAACAAAGACAGGACTTTATTGTCCAATGTTGATCTTGGCATTGTATTACCTATGGAAGCCGAGGGGAAAGTTGAGGTTTAGGGGCATCAAAGGTTAATCTTTAATCCCTTTCGACTTCTCAGTATTCTGCGTGAGAGCTTTTCGCCGAAAATACGAGGGTGATATTAAAAAGCTCAAAGTCCTAGCTTACACTGCATAGGTACGTTGGGGTATTCGTTGACGCAAAGGCACTTTGTACATGAAAGACGTGGTCACGTAGATGGATAATCAAAGACTCTTGTAACAGAAATCAAAACTTAAAATAAGGCACAAACAAAAGACGCCAAGTGCAACACGTATAAAGTATGATGTCTAATTAAACAGCAATCGCTTCCTCATCCCACCGTTGCCCCAACATGTGCTTTGATAAAGCGAGCACTAGTTGATAGCTTTTTTTCAAACCTAGGCCTACCTTGGACATTGGAAGTCTCTAGTCCCTAGGGAAGATATTTACTGACCTCGAGGATTCGGCTAGAAAGCCCGACTAGGCTACCTGGGCCCAACCTGCTTGGAGGATTGAGTTCCCTTTTGCAGCCTTTCCCGCTCCTGAGCTTCCGCAAGCTGAGCCGTCAAGCGTGCCCTGAGATCGTCCACTTCGGTCTGTATCGCCCGGCACTCTGACAACAAATCCTCCAAGCTGGAAGCCTGGAGCTTTTTCCGACCCTCGTGGCTATGCCATCCATTGTTGCCGCTGTCGACGCACTCTGCGCACCAGCAAGGGCCGGGCGGGGTGGGGTTGGTGTTGCCGTTGCCCGATCTCGGCTGCTTGGCCTTTGCGCCCAGGCGTGAGATTGCCGCTCCGCACACCTGCATACACGTTGCCGCCTTGCCGCGCAGCTTACCGAGCATCGACGCCTGGCTCGCCTCGGGGACGTTTTGCTCTTGCTTGGGGCTGGAGCGCCGCTTGACCTGGCTGCTGTCGCGGCCTGGCCTGGACCGAGGGGCAAGCTTCGGCTGCAGATCCCGCTTTCGGAAGTAACCATCAAAGTCAATGTTGTGCCTTGCCCCGCGATTCAACCCAGCCGAGCCCTCGGCCTTTTGATGAGAGAGGTCCTGGGAGTGACCTCTAGCGCCAGGCGACGGCGGAAGACCGTGCTGGGCATGCTGAGGCTGCGTAGCCGCGCCGGCGGCATCCTCGTGCTTGCGGAGCCACTGTCCAAACTGCTCCGGGGTAAGTCTCTTCACCTCCTCTAGCTCCGCGGCGGTCAGAGCTCCTTGGCTGTCGGCCTCGAGACGAGGGCTGACGGGAGGGCTCCCGGCAACAATCGCTGGGGGAGAAACCGTGCGAGAACGGGGGCTGCCGGTGCGCAAAGACTGGCCGGGGGAGGAACTGGCGATCGCGGCGGGAACGATCGAAGCCGCAAGGGCGAGGAACTCAAAGAGGTTTGTAGGCCTCATTGTATCGATTAATAGTTTTTTTCTTGTAGACAAAAGAAGCAGTTAGGTCTAGACTTGGAGAAAAAAAAAAAGAAAAAAAAAAAGAAAAACAAAAACAAAAAAAAAGCCGTTTGCCAATGGGGAGCGAATGTGGTCAACTTTCAAAAGTGCAAGGTGGAAATGCCTCCTCATTTATCCTGTACAATGTGGATTTTTAAAAGAAAACACCTCGAATGGATTGCATACGGCTCTTGAAGTCTAAATTAGAGCATTATCGCAGTGAAAGAGTTGCTTGATCCTGTCGGGCTGGCCAGCAGGGTGAAGCAATGCGCACTTGACTCGTATTACAATGGGATCCCGGGGCGGCGCAGTACTTTATTAGACTAATTGCTATGTACTATGGTAAGCAAAAAGTAATTAATGTCTTGGCAGGTGTGTATTTGTCGGCCACGCCGTAATCCCCTCCCTCGTCTGCGAAATACTTGGTCCATGCGTCTTAAATATATTTAGTCAGTCAAGCTTGACGGGGAAACCCCCATGCTATTTGACAATGTACAAAAAGTAAGACATTCTTTAGATTGAGGAGAGGTATAAATATATCATGACTTTACACTACATTCCCTGAATGGATGTGAATTTCATGCGTGTGCAGGCTATGGGGGGTCCTGGGTTGTTACTGGAGTATTCTTTTTGTACAGCTTTTCAATACATCAATCTACCGTGCGTTTGCACCTAAGACCCATGCTTCTTGTGTACCGGAAACCCCATGTGAGCGATACCAACGCTGTTGTATTGCCTTCAGAGGAACAGGGCACCGTCGGTACGCATGAAATTCATATTCATTCAGGGGGTTACTGTATTACTGTAACTAGATACTAACAGGCCACACCGAATGGATTGTAGTGTCATTAAATCCTACCCGTATCATCCCAGTTGTACCGCCTTTTGATTTGGCATCGAGTACCTGTTTATTCTTTTGGTTCTTGTGTGAAGTAGCCCGGATCGTGCAACTCGGTCGGTGACCTCTGTGCAGCATGCCATCCCACCTATGTATTGTCAGCTCATGTTTGACAGAAATAATCGAGTCTTTGCTTGGAATGCACCTACAGCACCCAGCTCAGCATAGGCGGGGCTGCGTGGCTGAGGTAAAGTAAAAATTGAATGCAAATGTAAATGCCTGCCGGAGTGTAGGTGTAACCGTGTAAGAAAGAACCTTGCTTTCGTCCACAGCTTGACGAAACGGCCGGCGAGCCAGATGATCACCTGGCATGACTCCCAATACGGCCTACAAATGGAGCTCTTGCCCCATTGCTACCGTGACAAGTTGGTAACCAAAGACGTTGGCTAGTACGTCAGACTGGCAAAAGAACAATACGGGGTCCCTACCCGCAACAATTACATTTGGCACGACCTTGAAAAGCACGAATCTTGCTATGCCAACTGTATTTGTCCAGTGGATGGTACTGATGGGCCTTTTTGCCCCTGGCACACGGCCCTGCATCTGGACTCGACCCAAGCGGTGCAGGAACAGCTAGAAACCAGGCCGCATGTCACAGGACGGCAAGTGCAATAAAGAAAGTAGGTAGGGGACGGGAAGCACCGAAAGATGGTTGTCAGCTCGTCAAGATTGCCGAATGGTTGGTTGATGCATTGGCCAGGCAAGGTCCTTGTCGTAGGGCTCCTTGGTCCAAAGGTCTTTTGACTTTACTATGTAGAATTTCTTTTTTCTTCCTCATTTCTTATTCCGCTCGAGTCACGACTCAACAACCTTCTGGGGCCGAAAAGGACATGGTTAACCGATCGAAGCATTCTCCATGTGACCATCGGGTTTCCCGTTTCATGATTAGATCAAATGGGTCGTGGTCCCTGGGACCGAATCGAAATATCGACGCCATCTTGGGGAGCCCAGCCTGCGTTTGTAAAAATTTAAACCGGACCTCGCTCAGATCCCGAGGCGGAATAAGATTTTTGAGTAAGGAATAAAAAAATTTGGAATGCTGATTTGTTGTTATTTTCGCTGCACCCTGGCGGGGCTGATCCTTGGTGCCAGGCCTTCCTTGCCCGGTCAGTCAGAGCATGACGGACCAGGAACATGGGGACAATAAAAGAAATTCACAACGCAAATATCTACTCACAAACACCATTCATAGTCCTCTCGGCACCCAGCACATATCCAGTGCGGAGTCAACCCCGGCGACGGCCCTGTCGGCTTATGTAAGCCTTGCGCGGCCAGCCTCGCCGACACAGGATGCCTGGGGATGAGCAGAGAGGCACGGGAACGCGTTCCCGGCCGAAATTGTGACTTGGGTGCGCTTGAGCTTCATCATGGCGAACCGGCCAGTTGGTAACCAATCGTATCGCTTCTGGCGCGGCCCTGCGTATCGGGCTCAGCGCTTTCGGGTGCCAAGCGGCCGTGAACGCAACAAGCCGCAGATACTCGATGCTTGATTGGGTGAGCCCCTTCAGATTAGGCGCCAGAATCCACCGGTGAGCCGGGGTCACTCGGGAAGCGTTGAATTGTTAAGGCACAAGAAAATGAGGTGGCGATGAGCCCAAATTGTTTGTTGGTGTTGTGTTTCATTCCTCTGTGGCCGGGGGGGTTGAGGGCTGTGTAGCAGTGTTAATCAAATCCGTCGCCCTCCTCCGTCGGCCCCAACATTTATTCCATTTTTCGTTCTACGCAGCGCCCAAACATGATTTTGGCATTTCACAATCGTTTGACAGCCAAAGTGCCGGCTGCCTTGAGCTTTCTCACAATATGCTTCCTCATTCTCAATTTCCACAGGCCTTCGGAATGGAAGGCCGGCCCCACCTTTGCGACACCCCGGATGAAGCCCGCGCCGCTGCTGGCACAAGAAACCACCACGTCTGCCGCGTCGAGCTCGGGGCCGACTGCCGTCGCAGCACTACCACAAAGGCTGTGGTACAAACTCGGGCCTGCAGGCTTGAAGGACGACCTCAAGCCCCACGTCGACTCCTGTGTGTCCAAGAACCCCGGCTTCAAGGTCGAGTTCCTGACGGACGAATCAGGCGACGCCTTTGTCAAGAGACACTTTGCCGCCTTGCGCCCTGACGTGGTCGCCAATTTCCTCGCCATTAGGATTCCAATCATCAAGGCCGATCTTCTCCGCTACCTGATCCTGTACGAGTTCGGCGGGGTGTGGAACGACCTGGACGTCTCGTGCGAGGCACCGATCAGCGAATGGGTTCCCAAGCAGTACAAAGACCAAGCCAAAATTGTTGTTGGACTGGAGTTCGATGTGGACCAGTGGGTTCGGCAGTTCGCCAGTTGGACTATCATGGCGAAACCAAAATCGCCGCACATGATGATGGCCGTCCAAGATGGTCTCGAGGGACTGGTCGCCAAGGCCAAGGAGCGCAAGGTCGGCGGGATCCAGGACCTCAGGCTCGACATGGTTGACGACATTGTCGATGTTTCGGGCCCGCGCAGGTTGACGAGGGGCATCTTGAAGAGTCTGAGCAACACGCTGAATGAGACCGTGGGCGACGGCGAGATAGCCAACGTCAAAGAGCCCAGGCTGTTGGGCGACGTGCTGGTGTTGCCCGACTACGCCTTTGCGGACACGATGAATCAACAGCATGGAGACAAGAAGACTGGGCGAAAACTGGTGGTGCACCATTACGCCGGATCCTGGAAGAATGGAGACGGCGGTGAAAGGGCATCAAAGGGCTGAGGTTTAAATAACAAGTAGACCTTGATCAATGTAATATTATTGTCTCCACGTGCTCCTTGGCCATCCCGGCTCTGCTTTGTGGCCCGAGCCGCGCACGGTAGAGCTGTTCACCTGATACGGTGATGCCTGCCAGGTAGAATCGACTCTCTCGGTGGAATCATCCCTTCAATTAGCATTGACAACAATGAACTCAGATAGCAGGTAGCTTCAATCTATTCCAGCCTCTCAAACAATGTCAGGCCGACCATAGTCGTATGCATTATGACACGTGCGAAGTGTATTATTCTCCAGATGTCAGCCCGAATTGGGATTTGAAGTGCTTCATCTCACCAGTGGGTCATCTTTTGTCTTTTGGCCGTTCAAACCATTGCAAACCTCCACGATAAATATCATCCTAGCCCCGAGACCCAAGGTTCAACATGGTGACCCAGACTCCTATCGCAACGCCTGCGAACATCGTTATAGCTTGAGATAGGCCCGCACTCTACACGTTCATCATTACATACGGGAGGCCCTGACTATCATTGGGATCACGGCATGACTTCTTGTGATACTTCCAATGGCTTCGTTGGCAGTCCTGTCATCGGATTGCCCTGGTTAGTCTTCCTCAATCCTGCGACATTGTAGTTGACAAGCATCAAGCTTACCTTGTTGCAGTACCAGGCTCCCTTACATTTCCCGCACGTGGATGGAACTTTGTCCGTGTCTTGCTTGGTTTAGCCGCAGGTGAAGCAGCTGGTGATATGTTAGTGACAGAGCTTCATTGTGGTCCCCAAGAGACGAAAATACCTTGGCGCGCCTAGATCTCGACAGACACCCGGCTGGTATGCGTTCAAGGCAGCCAGAAACTGTCGCTTGCCAGGCCCTCGAAAACCATGGTCCCAGATGGCATGAGCAAAGCCTTCTCTGCTTTGAACCTCACCAGTCAAGGCCTTGACGTATTCAAGATGCTGCTGGTCGATCTTACTTCCCGCGCCCAAAAGAAGAGCAACCGTCAATATGCTCTTGTATTCGAGGTCAGACTTGAGATACCCGGTCTCTCTATCCGCGCGGGGGGAATGGCGCAGTGGTTAAGCGCCATGGCTGTTACTTGAGTAACGTAGGTTCGAATCCTGCTCCCTCCACCTCCTCCCCGCTTACCGTGGCAAGGATAACCCGGCTGGCTATCGACAACAACCACCCGCCTGTGCCGTCGAGCCCACACTTGTTGGGAACTTCGTCTCCATGGCTACAAACGACCGACAGCTCCGCTGTTTGGACACAGGCCCCTCTCGATGAAGAGCCGTCAACTGCCGTCAGACGAATCCTCCGTGCGCCTGAAGGCACGGGGTCGCGTCAGTGAACAAACCTGTAAGCAGGACCGGGCACGAACCCGGTCAGGCTCGATTCGCTTCTATGCCCTTGTTTTCCGCTGTGTAAATAGAGAAAATAGAAAGCGCGCCGAGATACCCCTCGGGAGGTTGCTAACGGCCGGCTAATGAGCCGGGCCGAGCCCGGCGTTAAATAATAATACTACTACTACTACTACTCTCTATCCGCGCGGGAGCGGAGGTGGGTGACGATGGCATCGCCGACACCGTCGGCGACTAGGGCGTCGCGAGTCTTTCTGTATTCGTCTGAAGTCGGTTTGTAAAGCATGGCTTTCAGCTCGACCTTAGGGAGACCAGCTTTCTTCATTTCCCTCTCGATATCTCCGATGAGATCCAAGTCTAGGTCTCCCTCGAAAAGGCCTGGGAATGATACCTTGTCAACAATTGCTGAGGCAAATCTTGCCTAACTGATCAGTTAGGTTGGTGACCTGGGCGAGCAAGCTTACGGTGTCCCCAACGGCCCATTATGACAGACTCTGCGTGTTTCTCCGAGATGGTTGCGATTTCTTGGACCAGTCGTGAGTCGATGTAAAAAGGACAGAAATGCTGGTGGTTGACCCGATTTTGGTATTCAGTGAAGAACAGAGTTGGCACCTTAGATCAGAGGTAGAGTACGTCGGTAGCAGGAGGCCTTGGAGAAAAAAGAAAGAGTTGGAGACAAAAAGGAAAAAGAGACGACAAAACGGATGGGATTCTGTTGCTTGGGCAAGCCTTTCATTTTGGCAGAGCATTGTTCGGCGGTTTGGTTGCAACTGCCAAACTGAGCAGAACTTGCTCTAGGCAGCAATCTGTTTGGTGTTTGGCAGCCATTAGGCCTAGGAGACTGCCTGAGGCGCGTTCCTGCCTGACCTGATCGGCAGCTACAAAGCTGTCATATAGTTCTCTGCCCGCTGAGACTGAAAAAAAAACAAGTCTGCGAGCAACCTGAATGGAAAGTTAGAGAAAGGAGGTGGGTGGTTGGTCGCCATAGTACGCTGCAGTGCTGCACTGGAAGTGATCAATTCTCTCTAGCCTCACCATGACTACTACTGTCACAATTGCCATTTAGAAAATTTCACGCAATATACCTCACAGAAAATAGAATCTGATGGAGGAACCCGAGGAAGAAAAAGACAGGGAGGCATCCCTGGGCCTACGCAATGGTTTTGAACTTATGATTCACTGCTTATTTGGCACTTCTGGTCATTGTTTGCTCCATCTACATTCCACACTACTTTTCCATGTACAGGACGTAGCTCGTAACATGCTCAAAAAATGGCGCCGAATACAAGTTACAGCATTCTGCTCCGCAGTATATGTGTGACCAAACTGCTGCCTTGGCGTAGTCTGCAAGTTTGACAGCTCTTGGACAATCACAAACGACATGCGGGGAAGGTCCGCGATGGTTCACAGGCGACAGGGTCACGTTCGCAATAATCTGCAGAATCGATCCCTGGACTGGGTCGTTTCCCTGCAAACGCGTTGAATTGTGCCTAGGTGATCCTCGACACTACCATTCTACGGATATTGAAACGAAACTATCACTGATAGTGGCCTTGACGATCATACACTGATGGAAAGCAAGTTCAAGGAGTTCACAGAAGCTGTTGTGCACGAGACCCAAGGTCAGCCTATGGCTAGCATCCATCATGTGTCTCGCAGCCAACCTTTTGCTACACATTTCCAGTCACTATGCCGCCTGATTTTTGGATATTTCCAGTCCTGCTTCCTATCTCTCTGTACTAATTACTTCTCAGCGTCATTTTGATGCTACCGCGGTCCCCCGCGCCACTCTCGTCGGTCCCCTCCGCTTCTTTGTTCTCGTTTAATAACAGCACAGTCACCCATGTGGCCACCAATGCAGCCGATCTCGGGCCAGCATCCTCTCAAATGCGTTGTCAAAGACGAGTACAACCACACCAGAACCCTCATTACGTGATAACATTATATTCTTTACAGAAGCATCGGAAGTCAGTGTCCACATGTGACCTTGAAGGCTTAAATTGCCAGTCTCCCACTTCGGGATCGATTCTCGTATTAACAAAGCATACCAAGATACGATCCCCGAGGGGCTAGCAGTTGGGCATGGTATCGGACATAGCCGCCTGGCGGAAGAACCCCCATTTTTGTGTCGTTATCGATTCCCTTTTGCCTGTTGCTCTTAACCGATTCGCCATGCAGCAATCCCAGTTAGGTGATACGGTACACGAGCCAAAAGCGCCCATCATCTATGGTTTGCCCCAGCATAGATGGCCGTTCCAGGGTCCTATCCTCTCCTGCATCTTCTGCCTTTGATTCTGGTGCCGCGGTCCCAGGGCAACAGTGCAGGGAGGGACTGTTGACATTTGGAGGCTTTAGCCTCAATCTATTCACCATGACAGTAGGGAAGTGAGATTAAGGCACCAAGGTGTCGAGTATTGGCTTGGACCACGTAACGTGAAATGTGTGTCCCATGGATCAGCCAGTGATGAAGGTCAGTGCTTATCAAACAAGAATCATCTGTAAATCTCTGTCCATTCACAGCAATTCACGACAACACACACCGGAAGCCTACAACACCACCTCAACGCCCCGGAAGTGTTGCTGTGATACCCGGCCAGCCGCTTGTGTTCAGGCAAAGAAGACACGTCAAATTTTTATTCTCGTCGGGAGGTCATGCGTATCATGAAACACAGAAGCAGGAGAAAGAGCTGTGGGATTCGTCGACGCCCACTTGAAGATTTCGTGGCGATGAACAGCCAAAGCATCAACTGCGCGCGGAACTCAATTTTCGTTCCGAGGTATGGAGACACCGCATGATATTACAAGAGGCACAGTCGGGCACCTCCGTCTTTCAAGGACAAATTGCATCGGGTTGCTTTTGTAGGAGACGTGACGATATTAATTAACCAACTTACTCCGATCTTGTATCTACTTGAAGAGGAACAACATGCTGTATAAATACAGAGTTGGGATCCTTCCATGTATCTCTCGTTTCCTCTTTTCGACCTGACATATCAAGCAGACGACAAAGACTGGTCCCAGGGGAGTTGACATTACCTCGCGCTGCATACCGTTTTTCTCAACTAGGAGAGGTACGTTGCACATGTCGCATACCATTTCACAACTTGCCGCCAACAGGTCAAGTGCACAGAGGCACACATTTCCAAGTTCAGGGTCAACTGACGTTAGATAAGCATACACACCCGTGACACCCCCCACCTGTCGGCAAAAGAACCACAGCAAAAAGACATGAGTGAGCCGAAGCGTTTGCTGGAGGTGGCCAAGCAGCTTCGCCTCCTCCTGGTCGCAGGAGAATGTCTGAGCAGGGTGGAAGTAGTCAAGCTGGCCGTTGAATTCGCGCAGATCGCCCAACGATACCTGGTTGCTGATTTCCCTGCCTCGATTGAGAAGGTGGAAAATGACGAATTCAGGGTCGTGGAATTCATAATCGGCAGGAAGGCCGATTGCAGCTCACCTGGCGATCTGAGCGGCTGGGAATCCAAGGACGAGAAAACAAAGGTCGATATGCTGGAGTGGTGTCTGCTGGAAGTCGGCATCTTGAGCAACAGTGAGTTTTCTTGTCGTTTCTTTTTTTTTTTTTTTTCTTTTTCTTTCCCATCACGCCTGTGAGAATGCGGATCACTAACTGTGTTTGTTTGTTTGATTGGCAGTCAACGCCAAGTACTGGACGGTGGTCCGCGGAGCCGAGCTGCAGCTGCTGGGCAACGCCTTTCTCGGCAAAGTCAAGGACGAAGGGGAGTGCAGATGCGGGGTCTGTCAACGCCTACCTCATACACTCCTGAAGCACTTCATGACTGGCAACGGCGGAGTCGCCTCGACTTATCCACTGTACATCCTACTCAGACATGTGGCGCCACCGATGAGCACGAGATTTGGCTGAGGCGCGTCGATGGCACAACCTCTTGATGGTGGCAGCGGCATTAGGGTGCTCATAGTCCGGAGCTAGGGGCCAATAAACCAGTGAAGCAATATATATGGATTCCTTTCTATTCTGTTGACTGAATTGGTAAAGTTTTAAGGAGCAGGTCTGCTTAGAGGTACTGTTACCTTTATAGATATTTACTCCCTTGATAATCATCGCCAAGAGATGCATGGACAAATGCCAATGCAGTTGGAAATCGACAGGAGGAGCAAATTGACGAGGCACTCGGTTTGTTGCTACATGACGGCGTACCTTTGCACTGGTCAATACAACATTTTTCATTCGACTGCTACGGAAACACGTTGTCGATCCAGTGATAGGCGCAGATACATGAACATGACGATAGATAATACACGGCCGTTTCATCCCTAAAACCGGCGGACCTACAGAGATGATGTCTGTGTTCCTGTGAGACCCTTCCTACATCCTTTACGACGATAATTTTCTAGGCAGCAGCCACAACCTTCTTTGCCTTTCCCACCGAAAAGTCCCAGTCAAAGACGGTACGGTCGGCATTGCGTCTGGTGACGACGACCTCGTCGCCCACACGGACTCGCACCCGCGAACCCTCCACGTCGTCTCCATTTCCGCCGTGGCCTTCGTCCACTGCCAGAAAAGCATACCGGCCAAAGACGGGAGCGTACTTGTGCCCCGGATCGACGCGGCGCTCCTTCATGAGCGTGTTGAGGAGCTTCCCCTCGGGCCCCGCGGCGGCGCGACCGAGCGAGTAGTCGACGTTGAGCGAGGAGCAGCGGCCGCAGTTTGCCGTGAGGAGGAACCTGGCGTTGCGCGGCGCCGAGCCGGGCAGGGCGAGCTCGGCCCAGTAGTCCTCGGCAAAGGGGGCCTCGGCCGGGTCGTCGACGACGATGTTGGGACGGAACTTGCCCATCATCTTGGAGGCTGGGCTCTGCTCGTCGTCCGATCTCTGCTCTTGGAGTGGGGCCAGGGGTGGATACGAAAGTGAAGAGTTTGACGTTATCAGGTAGGGTGCGCAGTCGGTGAATGTGAGCCAGGCCTGCTCGTCGCTCTGCTTTTCCTTTTCCTCGCCCTGAGGGGCTGAGAAAGAGGGAAGATAGGAGGTGATGGAGGAGAGCAGGGAAGGGGATTGCTGCTGCTGCTGCTTCGGCTGCTCCGCGGGCGAGGAGCCGGGTGCCAAGGTGCCGAGCACGCGGCGACGGCCGGAGCCGATATGGACCAAGATGGTGGGGAAGCCGAAGCAGGCAGAGAAAAAAGCGTCATAGGGTTCTCCCATGCGGAGAGCCTCGGCGGGACTGCCGTGAAGATCGACCGACACGGGTTCCAAGGCCGAGGTGTCCGGGACAAGCGGCACTGAGAGGGTCGTATCTTGGAGGGGATGATGGTCAATGAGCGGTGGGTTCGGGATATGATACCTCACGAGGATGGTGTCGCTGGGTGAGGGAGTCGACGATGACGAAGATGCGGGAACAATCTGCTGGGAAAAGAGGGCACACTGCGGAAAGCCTGATAGCTGCAACTTGCGCAGAGACGAGTCCGGCTCGACTTTGAAGAGCATGTATGTCCGGTCGTGGAGGATGCCCTGCGGCGTAAGGACCGCCGAGTCCAGAGAGATTGGACGGAGCGCTTTGATTGGGTAGACGTTGATGGCTGTGATCTTCATTTTTTTATCCCTTACTGCTCTGTCGATACAAGGTCGTTTCGCTGCGATGGATTTTGTTTCCCTTGTTTGATGAATGGAGAGGCGTTGTCGTCATGCCCCAGATTATTATGGGGGATCGACGGATGCGGGGTAGAACACCCGGGCATGATTCGTGGTACTGCACAAGCGCGTGCGCCCTTTGCACGACGTGGGCTTAGTGAGCCTCAACCAAATCGATTTATACAGGTCTTTTCTTATTTTGGTTTTTTCTCCCAGAAAATACCAGACCTCTGCACGAGTCAACCAATCCTCGACGTACTATTGGTGGCCTTCTCGCTGTAACAATCACCTTGCGGCATCGGCTTGTCGAGTAGGGTGCGCACATGCTCCAGGAGTAGATGAGTAGAGAATATAGAGAGCTCTGGGTCCGAGTGAACTTGGCAGGGTCATATTATTATAGTTGATGCCAGTCGAATACTCCAAGAACCACTTGAAGTTCCCGTCCCCCACACACGTCGCGCCAGTATTCATTGACACCCTAGACGTGTATTGGCTTTTGGCTAAAAAATTGACAATCAGATTGTTCCGGAGCTGGTGCCTTTGGCTTCCAGTCCTTTTTGGGTTTTGGCTTTAAATTAAGGAATTGAGTATGTATTTCCCTTGATGGCGACTCTGCTGTTGTGCAGAAGGCGGTTGTATTTTCCTCCCAGGGCTTCCTTTTTGACCTTGCCCGCAAGCAAGTGCTATCTCTGGGACTCGGGAGCAGAGTATCCTCTAGGACCGTGTCAACGATTATTTGGAACGGCATGCTGTTACGATCAAGGTATCGGGTAACCTGTTCCTAGGGGTAGGGTACAATGGGTCGAAGCAACTGAGCACTGTGACTGGGTAATGGGGTTCGCAATGACTGGGGTGAAGTTATGATCGATTCCTGGGTGGATAGATTGGATACAAGTTGATTGCTGGTGAGCAATCCTAGACTAAGACTATGCTACTAGGTAATGACTGTGTTTATATACTAGAGTGATCACTTCGTGTAAGTGATCACTTATTACAACTAATCACTCCGCCAAGGTGATCATCTTGTCTAGGTGATCACTGCCAAGGCGTGATCACAAGTGGGTCCTTATCTTATCGTCACGTGACTGGTCTTGCTTCGTTCCTCCGTGTCCCGAGTGTGGGTGTCTTCCTCCGATGTTACTCTCTCTTTGATTGTTGGTCCCTCAGACCCTGGTCGTAACACATGCCTAGATGTGATAGACACCCTGTTGACAAACTCATTGCAGGTAACCAAGATAAAATGATATTTCTCAAGGCCATTAACTGGGGCGCTACGAAACAGGTTTAGCTCAACGGCTGCACTAAAGATGGAGTCGCTGGGTTCTTCATCCGGTATTTTTGGAGCCGGATGTACCCGGCAAATTTCAGTAGGGGGATTTCAATCGCGGGGCACAAGGTCAACGAATCCATTGGGCAAGAAAACCGATGAGTCAGTTGTATATTGAGCTCTTGAGACCAAGTTCGAGGGGCTTGTCCACAAACCACCAACGTCTCGTTGATCATTAAAACGTACGTGATATAAAAAACCCCAAGTGAATTGGGATACCAAAACAAGACATCAGTCATGGAAAAGGTACTCGCGAAACCGACCGACCTGTGCTGCATCCAAGGCGGCGCCATCCACACCGGAGAGGCGACTGGTACAGTCGAGCAGATCGAGGGAGTCGACACATACATCGCGAGACCGCCCCCCGAAAAGGCCAACGGGAATGTCCTCCTTTTCTTTCCGGATGCGTTTGGCATGCACCTAAAGAGCTTTCTGATGATGGACGCCTTCGCACAGCATGGCTACCTGACGCTTGGTGTCGACTATTTTCTAGGGGTAAAGCTACTTGTTTACTTTTACTTTTACTTTTACTGCCCTGCCCTGCCACTTTTTTGCAGTTTCACATTGGTAACTGGATGGGAAACGCAACGGGTAGGATGGCGTAGGAAAACACTCGTCGACGCCGTTGGCCGATCCAACGTTTGATTTCAAGGCTTGGGTCGACAAACATCTTGGTGCTTCTGAAGAGGTCGCCAAGAGATGGGTCCAGGACGTCAAGGCCAAATACGGCACGGACGGGAATGTCAAGTTTGCCTGCGTGGGATACTGGTGAGCGTCGTTATCTTGTTACTCATGTCCCTCCTCTTCAAGAAAAACCGGGGTTGGGCTTTCGAACAGGATCTAGGTTGCTAACAGGACTTAGCTGGGGCGCCCGATTTGTCGCCAGGCAGCTGTCCGCCGAGGGCATATGCAAGGTCGGAGCAGTCGCGCACCCTTCGTTCCTCAACGAGAGTGACGTGTTTGGAGTCAATGGTCAGTCGGACAGGTTCTGAGACAGATATTAGGACGGGGATCGGCGCAGAAATGACTGACCCGGAAACATAAATGATAACGACAAACAGAACCCTTCTTCTTGTCGGTTCCGAGTATAGATGAACTGTTTGAGCCCAAGGAACGGAGCAGGGCGATCGAGATCCTGTCTGGGGGTGGCAAACAGTTCAACATGCAAATATTTGCCAATGTTGGCCATGGGTTTGCGGTATGTCATTCCTCCTCCAGTTCCGTTATTCTCGCCCTAGATTTACTAACGGGCGGGTTGGGGTCAAGACGCAACCGAACCCTAGCGACCCTTACGAGAGCTGGGCAAAGAAGCAAAGTTTCAGGAGTTTTGTGGATTGGTTTGACTTTTGGCTCTCGCCCAAGTGAATGCGCTTCGTGAGAATCTGTACCACTAGCGCCATGGGATTTGGGTAAAATTGGAAGCAAAGCAAAATATACATATACACGTATCTCGGTTTTAGTGAGCAATCAACTCGAATTGACGGCGCGCAAACGACTGTTGCCTGAAAAAACTCTATAAAGAAAAAGAGAAGCAAAGGAGCAAACATTATTGCTACCACCGAAGGCCCAGACAGCTACTCCGCGAGGCGGTTGTCGATACCGAGTTCTCACATATACCGGACCGGAATATTGCGCCCGGCTATTGCGCATCCTCACCCCGAAGTTACAGCGGGGAAAAAAAAAGAAATCCGCACAAACGAAGCCCCTCTATGCTTTCATTCAGGCGCGCGCGTAGAAAGTGCCTTACACGCGAAATACTTTAGTCTTAGCAATTGTTGGTGGAAAAAAGTTTCGTCTGGGTTCCGTCGTCCTCGTTGTCTTTTTTTTATCGCCGAAGGGGTAGCAGCCAAGTCTTGATAAATCAATCTACCATCCTCAAGATTTTCATCGGCTCTGGTGGTCTAGTGGTATGATTCTAACTCCTGAGCACGTTTGCGAGAGGTCCCGCGTTCAATCCGCGGCTAGAGCCTTCAAGGAACTTTCGAGTTCCCACTCATTTTTGGCTGTTGCTTTTTCCTTTTTATTTTTCCAAAATTCTTGCCATATTTTCACTTCATTTACAGCATCTCCTCCAATTCTTGGTTTAGTTGGCCTTGTACCGATTTCATTGCCCCCCCCCCATTTCGTATTCGAGACAAGTACTTGGCGGCTGTACGATGCGGGCCCACTCTCCACAAGAGCGCTGGTGGGTCATGGTGAGACGTGAACGGCACTCGAGGATAATAGCAAGCTGGCAAAAGTCGATCGGCCTTGTTAGTAAATCCATAATTGAAAAGGCAAATCGGCTTTATCGCCAACTATGTATTGCGTCGAGATGGCATTGCAAAGCGACAAGTCATGTAGTTTGAGAGCCAACTCTCCATAAAACTGACAAAGGTCCCTCCTGCTACCAAAGCGTTTCTCCCCGTAAGTGCACGTTTCCTCGCAGCGTCCTTCCCACATGCACAACCGGTGAGGTTGAATTCGTTGAGCATTCAAGTGGTATCGAGTGACAAAGGGCCATAGGTTCTAACCCCTATGCTTAGCGAACATACAGGTCGTGACTCACCCTGGGTTGGGTTGGCAAGTCTGGATGGAGTCTCCAAGACCTTGATCGGCCCTCTAAAAGCCCGTGTTCAAAGGCCTCAGTCGCGCGAATATCACAAGCATGTTTCCTGCTCAAAAGACCCACATTACAAAGCACTGCTCAAGATCATAATGAGCTTCGTCCTGAGCGTAAACATCAATTGGGACAAGAGCCTTGTGGCGATCCAAAATGTCCAAATGCCGCGACCGCCAAGACCAAAGTACCCAGAACACGGAGCGGGCACAAGGTATCTGCGATCGACACCCGCAGCAGATCGCGCCCGTGCACGCAGCTGAATGCTGCCAGCGGGCCGCCATCCCCATTTCCGAGGCTTACGCGATCCCGACGCCGGTCATGGCCCCAAGATCCGTCCCATATTGCAGCAATGCTTATTCGGCTGGTTCTAGATTTCCGACGTGGACGATGAGGTCAAGGTGACCCTGCGGAGGATGCCGGACAAAATCGCCGCGGCGGGATTTCTCTGGCATGAGGTATTTGTGGGGATTTGTTTGTGGTTGGCTGGGAGATACCTGCCTTTTGGGGTCGGAGTCTGTTTATAGGCGAATGGATATACATAGTCGGGCTTGAAACGAACACGAACCCCCAAAAAATGTCCCCAATTCTTCGGCGGTTGTAAAACAGAGCATTGTAGCGCGTATGAATTCCCCTCTTGTGGTTTTCCTTATTATTTATAATTAGGTAGATGTGAAGTGTTGGTGCCGAAACCAGGCAGCGCGTGAAACATGCACATTCCCCAAGCAATGCGGCCGGACACGAGATTGGCGAGGGCTGCTCGGCCCGCCAGAGCATTTATATGTGACGAATCGCATGAACAATATAGTACGACATATTTGATAATACTTGCGCAAGTGTGTTGCGTGTACTTGAGCACACACGGTAGGTCATACATATTTTGAAAAATTAAGGAGATATACTTTGCGTCGAGTCCAAGAACGACTAGCATTTCCCCGAGCTTCACAGGTCAAAAGAATCTGGCCAGACCAGCTTTTGCATTATTGTAGAAGTTCGCAAACTGTCGTCATGATAGAGAGCCCTTTTGGAGTTCGTTACTAGCTTCTAGTAGTAACTGCTTACAATTAGTCCGAGGGCGATCGTGTGGGTTGGTGCCAAGTAGCGGTGAGGTTAGCTGTGGGCCTGACAGGTCAATCGATCTGTGATTTCATCATACCATTAATAGCCGACTCGGAAGCTTGTCTTGTATTCGATGGGGAGCAGAAAGCTTGTGTAGATTGTAGGCCCCGTAGTGGCGTGTTGTCGATGGAATCTGACAGACTTTTCTCCTAGGGACTTCAAATGTGGAAGCCGGAATCCTCTCAGAGTTGTTTCAACCCTTGGCCAAAATTAGAAAGGGAATAATCCACGTGCTTGTGGTGCTGTCGATCAACCAACACAAAAAAAGGCTCCGCTGAAACGCTGCGTAAAGCGGACGGATTTGGTGATAAGAGAACAACGTAAAAAGTAAAAAGAGAGGGTCGTAGGACTGCAACCCCGGAAAAAGCATGACTCGACTAGTCAAGATTGGGAAATTCGCCTTGCATTGTCAAACCACCTCTGCATCCTATTAAGCGTCACAGTTGTCTGGGTGGTGATGTTTCGCCAAGGATGGCCATTTCCATGAAATAGACCACACATGAGCAGGGGGGAAAACAAAATAGGGAGTGGCGACGGCATAGAGGCCGACTACATAAACCACAACTCATCTTCCGAGATTGATCGTAAAGGAGATTATTCTATCATCCGGCATCTGCACAGAATCCAGGTTTCATCCTCGGACTTTTTTTTTCCCCTTTCAGTCTTTTACACGCAGGACGTGCCTTTTTGCAAGCGTTTTGACTTTGATAGCCGTATTTCATCCACACCCCCCTCTCATCAACATGCAAATCACAAAGATTGCCGCCCTCCTCTCCCTGGCCCTGCCCGCAGTCCTGGCTGACGGGCAGGTGCGTGGAGCCGGGAAGCGCCGCGACGTGGGCGTGCTGGCCAGCACCAACCCGACGGTGACGGGGCGGTCCGTCAGCGCGCCTACAGCCGTGGCGAGGCGCTCGCCGCACAAGAGCAAGTCCGGCGACCCGTTCGTCAAGACCAAGCCGGGACAGTCGCAGCAGAAGGCGGCCGAGAAGGCGCCCGAGGACAGAAATGGCAAGTTCAGCAGGCTGCCCACCAGGGCCACCTCGGGCCAGTCGGAGGCGGAGCAGAACAACCCGAGCAAGCGGTCCCCCGAGCCCAAAAAAAAGAACAGGAACAAAAACAGAAATAAGAACAGGAACAAGAACAAGAATAAGAACAAGAATAATGCTCAGGCGGCTGCCGCAACGGGGGCCGCCGCCAAGAACAAGGCCGCCGAACCGCTTATCAAAGCCAACCCGGGCCAGTCGCAGGCCGAACAGGACAAAATCACCGCGGCGCTCGACGCAGAGAATAACCCGAGCAAGCGGTCCCCCTCGATCGAGAACCAGAACCAGAGGAGGCACGACGAGCCGCGCATCTTGGCCAGCCCGGGGCAGTCGCAGCAGGAGGAGGACGAAATTACGGCCGAGCTGGACGCAGAAAATAACCCCAGCAAGCGTTCCCCCGAACCCAAAAAGAAGAACAGGAACAAAAACAGAAATAAGAACAGGAACAAAAACAAGAACAAGAACAAGAACAAGAATAATGCTCAGGCCGCAGCCGCAACGGGGGCTGCCACCGCCAAAAACAAGGCCGCCGAGCCGCTCATCAAAGCCAACCCGGGCCAATCGCAGGCCGAGCAGGACAAGATCACCGCGGCGCTCGACGCGGAGAACAACCCGCAGCCGCCTGCTCGTGCCGCACAGATTCTTGGAGGCAAAGGCAAGAAATGAGAGCAAAGCATCATGTTTCATCGAGTGGCTTCTGGAGAGCAAATTGTGGTTTCTCTTTTTTTTTTGTTTATAGCGGCAAGAGGAGGATGGGGGCCGTCTATTATGTGGCGCGGCAGATGTAACTAGCTATCCAGTTGTGCTTTTTTTTCCTCGTCTCTTTGCAATAGCTAGGGAGCTCTCATATTTATTCGGTGTCTCTCAAGATCGTGCGCACTTTGATGTGGAATATTCGTTCACGCATACTCGGACGGTGATACCCTTCCTTAGTTTATTTAGATGGTCGTAGGCAACTACCAGATTCTACCGATATAGCCACATGAGCGCCAGGGCTAAATATAATGCCAGCAGCGACACCAGGCAGTAGTTGGCCAGTTTGACCTGCTGTATTGTGTTTTCGAGATAAAGAGTCAGCACTCGTGTGTGGGAAATATGTGGCGCAAAGTCGGTGCCGTATGACCATCAAGACAAGGCTCACGCACGTGCCGGTACATGGCCAAGATCATGCACCACTTGACATAATCCCGCACCTCGACCCTCTCCTCGGGGACCAAGATCCGCGGGCTCGTCACCTCGGCGGCGCTGGTGTGCAGAAAAGCCTGCACAAAGTCATAGATGAGCATGTCCTCCCTGCAAAAGCTGAACTCGTGCTTGCCGAGGCGGTTCGAGATGCTTCCTGTGGTTGATGTGTTTTAGCGAAAAGAAAGAAGGAAAAAAAAAACAGAAACAAAGGGACAGAATACAGACTGTCAGCGGCATGGCTGTCGTTGAGTGGTGTGAAGAACAGCGAGACCCGTACCTCTGATGGTGCCTCTCTGCTTGCCGTGGCCAGGCTCTAGGCGCAGGCGAAAGTGGCCGTTGGTGAAGATGCTGACCTCCAGCAGGATTGCGATGGAGTCCCTCGGGAATAGTTTCCTTGTTGAAGTTTTGAGAATGGACTTGGCTTTGGCCATTGTCCAGGATCATGCGTGCAGCTGCTGAGAGCGGTTGTCGTTCAAGGTGGGTAAGAGCGAGATGCGAGTGTTTTTTTCGGACCATTTACCTGCCTTCGGTTATATTATTATATAACGTTGGGCTCCACATCTCCGACCCCCCTAAAGTCCGGCCCCCTTGAAAAATGTAACGACGAAATACCCCTTTTATAAACCGATTTAAATGTAAACCTATCAACGCACAATAATACAATCATTGTCAGGCTCTCCCGGTTCGCTAACCTCTTCTCCATCGTTCAAAGCTTCTAAACAGTCCCTATTATTTTCCTGTGCTTCATAAACGTTTTTTTTGCTGACCAAAAGCTCGTTGGGATCCGGAATCACCCTTTTCCTTTTGACCGGCCGTACCGCCTCCAATTTTGCTTTTAACAAACTGATTTTTTGCTGAGCTTCAGCCAATAAGATATCCTTGGTTTCGAAGCTTTTTTGGACTTTTGCAAACAAAAGCCGTGAAGTGGCGTTACTTTTTTCGGACCGGGAAATTTCCTGTAGTTGAAGTCGAATATCTCGGGTCGTTTTAGGGGTTTTCCAAATAAGTAAAGACTGGTCGTTAATTTTTTGGGTTGGATTTTCCGGTGTTTTATCCCTTTGGAAGCCGTTATTTTTACCTTTTTCGACGTTGGCGTTGCTATTTTCTAATAAAAAAGGGTTTAAAAGTGGTTTTGCCAAGTTCACCGGCCATAACCCCGTCGTACGCCAACCAGATTGAATGGTTTTTGCTATAAATGCTTTTGATCTGGCTTTTCGATAGCAAAGTAGAAAGTTTCGTTTCCCAACAACCGTTGAACAGCAAAACTGGTTTACAAATCCCAGGTGACGTCGATAAGCTTCCTTTAACGGCCCAAAAACCGATAAATCCAACGGTTGAAGAACGTGTGACGAATGAGGGGGTAAATATAGGAGTTGAATATTGTTTTGCAAGCAAAGAAGCATAAATTCGTCCGTTATATGTGATCCATGGCCATCCAGAACTAATAACCGCTTTTCAGGGGTTAAAGGTTGGGTATACGGAATAAACACCTTTTTTAACCATTCGATACCTGTTTCATTATTTGTCCACCCGTTTTCGGTTGCATGAAATTGCCAGGTATCGAAAGGACTTAAATCAGCTGGAAACCATTGTTGCTGTACGTTTTTCCCCTTAAATATAACGAGGGGAGGTATAACAGCCCCCGTAGCTGATACACATTCGATTATGCTCGTCCAACCCCGCGTTCCAGGCTCTTTTCGCTGTAATGGCCGGATTTTATTACGCCCTAACACCAGGCCATTAGATCCTTTGCCTTCCATTATACCTGTTTCGTCCATATTCCAACGGTTGGCCGGTTTTATAGTATCGACAACGGGATTTTTCAAATAGGACCACCAAGATTTAATTACCTCGGTTGTAGCCCCATTAACCCGGGCATTTTCTATTCGCCGGGGTCTTTGGGTTTTCAAAATTGGATATCGGGCTATAAAACGGCTAACCCAATGTTTCCCAAGGCTTTTTCTTTCTCCGGCGGCCTGAAGAATTCGTTCCGCAAAATAGCGTAGTTCTTGATGCGTTGGCGGAAGGCCTAACGCGGCCTGCGCAAGTACCCAATCTGCCAAATAGGTTTCCTGCTCCTGTGAAAGCCTTTGACAAAATCTTTTCGCTTGTTGAATTGACTGGGCCCCCTTTAAACGATCGTGAAGGGTACTCCGAGGAATACCCCATTTTTGCGAGGTTTTGTGAACTGATTTGCCATTTCTTATGTCAGAAATGGCAGCAAGAAGCTGATTTTCAGTGTACTGTTTCATTGGAAGGTTTGGAGCAAGAATCTTCAAAAATCAAGTTCTAAAGTGAAAAATTCGTCTAGATATTTATAAAATAAAACAAAGGGTTGACGTGGCTGAGTAGATATTTTTAGGGGCCGGACTTTAGGGGGGTCGGAGATGTGGAGCTCAACGTTAGACGATATTCAATAGTTCTATTGATTTCCTACAAAGCCGTGATCTGTGTTGCAGAGACATATCCAGGAAGTTCTTGTATGTTCTTTGGGAGCACTACGATATTGATCTATTGAGGGCAGGAACCGCCGAGCATTGTTTTCGTATCAGTTTGGACCTTTGAGAGAGTCAAAGCATTGATCTTATGGCAGTAACACACCTTTTTGTCACACGCATCCATTGTCCTCTCGGCCCCCAATCCAAACTGCAATGATTCCCAGACTAATTTAGGGCGCGATCAGTTTTTTGTCAGCTATAGTCACAGCGGGAGGACACATTGGCTGTGAGGACTGCTGCCAGGCAGGCAGGATGTTCACAGGGGGGACTGGAGAAATGTGTGGGCTTGAGGGGGAATATAATCATGTCGACATTGGAAGCTCATAACGTTGCGTACCCCCTGTTCGGCACCCCCCCTGTTCGGCACCCAAAAATAACAACACTTTTATTTTTATCCTCCAACTTCTATTATAAATATCTCGATGAATCTGTCACTTTTGGATTTACTTTTTTCTGATTTTAATTCTCCATTTTCCAATGAAGCAATATACTGAAAAACAGCTTATATCTGCAATTAACGACGTCAATAATGGCAATCCAATTGCAAAAACCTCCCGAAAATGGGGAATACCTAGGTCTACACTTCAAAGTCGACTTAAAGGTTCTCAACCTTATAAAAAAGCACAAAGCCCTTTTCAAAGGCTTTCCACGGAACAGGAAAAGCATTTGGCTGATTGGGTACTTACCCAAACAGCTTTAGGGCTTCCGCCAACGCATCAAGAATTACGCTTTTTTGCCGAACGAATTCTTCAAGCCGCCGGAGAGACAAAAGGCCTTGGAAAACGTTGGATAACTCGTTTTTTGGCTCGTTATCCAATCCTTAAAACCCAAAGGCCCCGTCGAATAGATAACGCCCGGGTTAATGGCGCTACTACGGAGGTAATTAAATCTTGGTGGCTTTATATTACGAACCCGGTTATTAACGCTATTAAACCGGAAAACCGTTGGAATATGGACGAAACCGGTATAATGGAAGGCAAAGGATCTAATGGCCTAGTATTAGGGCTTAACGGGATCCGGCCGTTGCAACGAAAAGAGCCCGGAACGCGTGGTTGGACGACTATAATCGAATGTATATCGGCTACGGGCGTTGCCCTCCCTCCCCTCGTTATATTTAAGGATCAAACGTACAACAACAATGGTTTCCCACGGATTTAAGCCCTTTCGATAATTGGCAATTTCATGCAACCGAAAACGGGTGGACAAATAACCAAACGGCTATCGAATGGTTAAAAAAGGTGTTTATTCCGTATACCCAACCTTTAACCCCTGAAAAGCGGTTATTAGTTTTGGATGGCCATGGATCACATATAACGGACGAATTTATGCTTCTTTGCTTGCAAAATAATATTCAACTCCTATATTTACCCCCTCATTCGTCACACGTTCTTCAACCATTGGATCTATCGGTTTTTGGGCCGTTAAAAGAAGCTTATCGACGTCAACTTGGATTTGTTAGCCAATTTTGCTGTTCAACAGTTATTGGAAAACGAAATTTCCTACTTTGTTATCGAAAGGCCAGATTAAAAGCATTTATAGCAAAAACCATTCAATCTGGTTGGCGTACAACGGGGTTATGGCCGGTAAACTTGGTTAAACCACTTTTAAGCCCTTTTTTGTTAGAAAATAGCAACGCCAACGTTATAAAAGATAAAAACAACGGTTTGCAAAGGGATAAAACACCGGAAAGCCCAGCCCAAAAAATTAACGACCCGTCTTTACTTATTTGGAAAACCCCTAAAACGACCCGAGATATCCGACTTCAACTGCAAAAACTTTCCCAATCCAACAAAACCAACGCTACTTCACGTCTTTTATTTGCAAAAGTCCAAAAAAGCTTCGAAGCCAAAGATACCCTTTTGGCTAGCGCCCAGCAAAAAATCAGCTTATTGGAAGCACAACTGGAGGCAATACGGCCGGTTAAAAGGAGGAGGGTGGTTCCGGATCCAAACGAGCTTTTGGTTAACAAACAGAACATTATTGGATTGCAGGAAAATGATATAGAAAATTTGGAACCTTTAGCTGATGAAGAAGAGGTTAATGAACCGGAGAAGCGTGAAAACGATTGTATTTTTGTCCGTTGATAATTTTATATTTAAATCAGTTTATAAAAGTAGGCATTTCGTTGTTAGATTTTCAGGGTGCCGAACAGGGGGGGGTGCCGAACAGGGGGTACGCAACGTTATTGGCAAGTTGGTAACCTTTCAAGTATCAAGATGACCTAACAAACATTCCCCTCCTTGGGCTAGCCAAGTTTGCATAAGCCTCCACACTCCTTCGAACAAAAAAACCTCACTTCCTCTCTGATACACAGATGGCCAACTCAACTACTGAACGACAGAGACACTCTGGCGGTTGGGGGTTCGGATGTTCTTGATATTGAAGGTGGATGTGAGGTGGAGACTAAGAAAATGCAATTGACACTGTGTCGGTGAACCTAATCAGGACATTTAAATTGGTCAAGCCCAAAATGGTGCGCATGGCGACTTTCTAAAGTGGTGAAAAAACACAACCTCCCAGAATCCCCAAGCCTCGAGTGGCGCAGAATGCGGCTGGCGCTCTGCCTGGGCAGGCGTGCTTAAATTGCCATCGCGTTTTGAAGAGCATGGCCGGTGAATTGGATATTTCTTCGGCATCACTCAGCCAAAGCCAGAGGCTCAATATGCTTAGTAGTAGTAGTAGTAGTAGTATTATTTAACGCCGGGCTCGGCCCGGCTCATTAGCCGGCCGTTAGCAACCTCCCGAGGGGTATCTCGGCGCGCTTTCTATTTTCTCTATTTACACAGCGGAAAACAAGGGCATAGAAGCGAATCGAGCCTGACCGGGTTCGTGCCCGGTCCTGCTTACAGGTTTGTTCACTGACGCGACCCCGTGCCTTCAGGCGCACGGAGGATTCGTCTGACGGCAGTTGACGGCTCTTCATCGAGAGGGGCCTGTGTCCAAACAGCGGAGCTGTCGGTCGTTTGTAGCCATGGAGACGAAGTTCCCAACAAGTGTGGGCTCGACGGCACAGGCGGGTGGTTGTTGTCGATAGCCAGCCGGGTTATCCTTGCCACGGGTAAGCGGGGAGGAGGTGGAGGGAGCAGGATTCGAACCTACGTTACTCAAGTAACAGCCATGGCGCTTAACCACTGCGCCATTCCCCCCAGCTCAATATGCTTAAGCGCGTGTTTGGCCTGTCGGCTGAAAGGTGTCTTTGTTGAAATCCACAACTCCTGGTTAGATTAGCACAAGAAATCAAACATGATATTGGGGAAGGAGTTCAGGTTCGGCCTTACCAAGTTTTGCAGTTGACAGTCCATATTGTATATTGGCATGTCCCATTCTACCCTCAGCCCCAAGTGAGCGAGTGACTGCTAGAAGGCCCCGGGAGAGGATTTGAAGACTCGTCGGGCTGACGAGAGCTTTGCAGTTGGGCATCCGGCTGAGCATGTCGTACGAGGCGGCCCGGGAGCACCCCACGGCATAACTCAAACGCATCATCCGACCAGGGCTGGCTCTCGGTCTTCTGGCTAGCAGTTTGATTGTTCAACAATATCCGCAAGTCTTTGAAGAGTTGATTCACTGCGAGCTGGCGGGGGTCGTCCTCTTCTTGCCTCCCATACAGTTGAGCCAAGCGATTAATCTCGGCTTGTAGTTGTTGATTTCGCGTGTTGAGCTCCTGAATTTCCTCTTCAAGTTGACTATTTTTCTCTTTGAGTCGGATGAATTCTTGACTGACTTCTTCCAGCCGTGCATCAACTTTGTTTCTGAATACCACGCAATACTCGTTCATACACTGCGTTGCCCCATTCTTGTTGGAGTATTGTGAAGCATTACAGAGGCGCTCATTTATAGGACTCAATTCCATCTCCTCGCACCCTCTGGCCCGGTCCACCCCGCCTTGCTCTGAAGAGTTTTTATCTTGTCAGTTTTCTGCCCGAAGAGCGACTAAAATCTGGGGGTAATTCCTCAACTTTACCTTTGAGTAAATCACCAGGTAGGAGCTTCATAGCGAAATATTGATTCAAAGATAGTTTGAGGGTTGCTATATCTTTTGGCTGGATAGAAGATCTCAGTCTCTAGCAATTCAAAGTACCTGGCCTGCTATATAGAAAAGTGCTCCTCTGTAACTTATCTCGGCCAACGGACGTTCCCTCAGCTGCGGCCTCCTGATACTGGTCACATATTCACACTCATCAGCAGTCAGGGAAAAAAAGCAAAAAAAAGAAAAATAAAAGAAAAAGTAACAAATCCTATAATCCATCTGACGTGTCACCATGATACATATCAGTCGTACGGGGCTGGGCGCATAGCCCTAGGCGGCTGGGGCGAGGTCTAGCCTTCTGACACAAGAATCGCGGTCACGTTTTGTCTGCAAAAGGTGCTTCAGCCACTGTCCCCCACTCACATGTAATACTCCTGCCCCCCCCCCCCCCCCCCTCAATCTCAAGTCCATGTCTCTGATATGCAAGCGTTCGAGATAAGAGATTGTCGCACGCACCACCAGCTGGGCAACCTCAAACAGATCAAAGGCAGCCCAAAAAAGCCCCTTTGGTGGTCACGGGAAACCATTGCAAGTATGGGTGTGCGTTTGCTAGCCTTTGGAGCTGAGGCTTGGTGCGTACAAAAAGTTCCGTCCGCGGTGCATTTATTTTTTAGCTCGCCAAGCCCACTGGGCTGCGCACCAGACGTGGGAAGACCAAATCATGCGTGCGAAACCCCAAACTCAGCCTCATTCGTTTTCCCCCAGTAGGCCATTCCTTCGCGCTACAACCCACGTGGCTTGTGCGTCTCCTCCGCAATAAGCTAGAGGTTGGTGCCCCGGAAAACCCCAGCGGTGAAAAAGAAACGTACCCTAGGTTACTGTATGGTTCGCTGGTTTTTGCCAACTGTTTCACTCTGTTCAAGTGAATAGTCTACTGACGCTATGGTAAATGCAAGATGGATAAGATGCATATTTTCATATCGCTTGTTTCGGGATGCCATTTAATAATTGGCTAATTGTCTCTTGGTTCTGGCCAACTATATAATGTCCACACCCCTGTGATTGTTGTTCTCCCAGAAGGATCCGAGCGTTCACAAAGCAGCCAGCAGTAAAACCATCCACAAACCGATAATTTCCAACCAAGTGCAATGCCGAGAAGAGAGGACGGAATCATTGTTGCGATCGACTTTGGATCTAGGTAAACCCCCTCGCAAACTATACTGCCTTGCGCAACGATCTATATTTTGCAAATCGCAAACAGCTCAATATGGTCGCTGCTGATCTCGGTATCGTTGGCACAGATACAACAGGGTATTGTTGGCCATCAACCATGGCAAGAGGTCCAATCGACACATCCACGACTGGCCCAGAGCCGCTGCTGCACGCCACGCCGACGACGTCAAGGTCCGAACCACCATTGTGTACGACAGCACCGGATGCCGCACCAATTGGCAGTGTACAGTATGTGTAGCGGAGGAGTCTCTTCGCTGGGTCAAGATCCTGCTGGATTCGGACCGCAGGTACTTTGACAGAGTGCGAGAGGTCCAAGAGGTCAGGACGATGCTGCAAGCCCTCGGCCGGAGAACAGTCGAAGAAGAGTTCTACAGGCAATCCTGCTTGTGGATGGATATGGCGACGGTCACAGACCGACCGGACTATGCGCCGTTTGGGTTCAGGGAGCGTACGTATATCGTTCAGGCACAACTCGCATGCTCCTTGTCCGCTAACATTAAGGTCGGGAAGCAGTCGATCGGGAGCCCATAGTGGTGCAGCCTTGCAGAGTCCCTCGAGATTATCGCCCATGCTTGCTCCCCCCGTTGCCCCCGCTGCCCCCGCTGCCCCCAGCACTGCCGAGGCCCGATTACGGAGTGCCGCTGTTTAGTCCCTTTACTGGGTTGCGCTTCGAGGACTTTTTCCGCCGGTATCCCCACCCCGAGGACGACGAGTGCGTGGCTTTCAACCAAACGGAGTGGCTGCTGCAGAGGGTAAGATTTGCCAAGTTTTTTTTTTTTTTTACTGCTTCTGTGCTCAGGCAAAAACGAAGCTCAAAACTCCCACGCTGACTACAATCTGTAACAGAGGGACAAGTGCAAAGACGACAAGCAGGTCGTTCTCAAGGGCTACCGGACCATACCCTTTGACGAAAAGCTGCATTGCTCCCCCTTGGCAAGCAAACACGACGCCCACTACTGCGATTTGAAGCTAAGGGTGTCTTATCGAGGCAGTCCCCCAACGAAACGAAACGAATGTAGGAAATTTTCTTTTTTTAAACATCCTGGCTGCGTTCAAGTTGAAGCAGGATGGACACTGAGCCGTGAAAGTGCTAACCCGCTGTTTTTGTCTTGCTGTTTTACAGATGGCGAAGAATCAATCACGATCAAGTTCACGTTAACCACAGCTCAGGTCAAAGAGTATGGCAAGAAACTCGAGGGCAAGGGATACAAAAGCACCTGGCGCCGAATTCCCTACACTCTCGTCATAACGCAGAGAAGCACGTATTTTGACGCCACCTTGAACTGTTGCGGTGAGAAAATCAAGTCCTTTAAGCTGCAATACTTGGAGAGTTGGGCCTTTGCCCTACTTTCCCAAGGGAGGAGGTATTGTTAGAGATTGTTTAGTGAGCTCGATTTGACGTTTGGCGCCGGCTCTTTCAAGTTGTATTTAGTTTGAATTGCATTTTCTAAACTGTGATTACATTGTTACGATCAAGGTATCGGGGTAACCTGTTCTTAGGGTAAAGTACAGTGGGTTGAAGCAACCGAGCGTCTGACTGGGTAACTGGGGTTCTCAATGACTGGGGGTGAAGTTATAATCGTCCTCAAGTAAGTATTGAGGTTAACTAGAGTTTGATTGCTGCTAAGCAATCCTAGAATCGAATCTATCTACATGGTAATGAGCGTGCCTTATATAGACTATGTTCCGAATGTGATCTCTCCTGATCTGTCACAGATCGCAAAGATCACTTCCCTTAATCTGTTGTGATCCCTCAATGATCCCTGAGATCACTCTCTTGGCAATCACGTGAGGTCACGTGATTCCTTCTTATGTAATCCTCTTTCTGCCGGTCGGTGATTTCTCTGGGCGGGTGTCGTCAGGAGGGGTGTGACCCCACCTGGCCTCCCTGGTACCGGCCCAACTGTCTGGTCGTAACATCAGGTCTCCTCTCCTTTGGCCAAGTCCCTTTGGCCTTTAAGTAGTCCGTACTCCCTTGATCCCTGTTCTGGTTTTCCTTCCTTCCTGGCTAACTCTCTTGCGCCATGTCTAGTCGTGTAGCCAAACCAAAATCTGGTCGTTCGTCGACAGAACGTCGCCACGCCCTTCTTTCTTCCCTGTTGTCGACGGATACCGTTGAGATGCCTTCCTGCAGTCCCTGCCGTGCCAAAGGCGCAGCGTCTTGTCAGGTATCTCCTCAGGATTCTGCTCGCTGTGTGGAGTGTGTTCGTTCCAATCGCTCTGGGTGTGACGTGTTGGGTCTGTCCGCTGCTCAAATCCGTCACATTGGTCGTCAGCACTCGAAGTTGGATGCGGAGGTCGAGGCGCTTGAGGAGCAGATCCATGTGCAGCAGGCGAAGTTGCTTCGTCTGCGAAAACAAAAGAAATTGTGGTTTGAAAAGATGATGCGAGCTGTGTCTCGCGGAATTGATGACTTGGAGGAATTGGATCGGGTGGAGCGTAAGGAGGCGGAACAGGAGGAGCGTCGACGATCAACCGAGGTCCTGCCTGAAGTGTCCTTGGAGTCGCTTCTTCCGGATTCCAATTTTGTCTGGGATTCGACTTTCCCGATGGGTCCTCTAAATCCTTCGTTGTTGGATGAGATGAATATTCTTGCGCAATATTCCGTTGGTACGTCGTTTTTCTGGTGTTTTTGTTTTGTATTGCATATTGATCGTTTTTTTGTAGGTTCGTCTGGTGGTATGGTTTCGAGTCCTGGTCGGCCCTTAATTTCTGGGAATGGTAGGTGGTGCTTTCTTAGGTCGTCCTTTTTTTCTTGGCTGACTTGCTCGCAGATCCAACTCCTAATAGTACTGGCGGAGCGGTTCCTGGCAATCCTGGAGGTGGTTAAGGGGTTCCCAAGTGTTTTCTTCATGCCCATAGTTTTCCCATTTAATAAGGTACTCTGTTTTGCCGTGGTTTCGTCTATGGTCGAATATTCGTTCAACGTCGTAGGTTTGTTCTGCGTCGATTTCGATCGTTTTTTGTGTGCTGGTGCCGTATGGTGCTGGTTCCAGTAATAATACGTGAAATGTGGGGTGAATTTTCATGGTGTCTGGTAATGACAGTCTGTAGTTGGTGTCGCTGATTTTTTTGCTGATTTTAAAAGGTCCAAGCTTCTTAAAATCGAGTTTGCTGTTAGGTCGTTGTGTTTTAATATTGCGTCGAATGAGGTAGACGTTATCTCCCTCCTTGAAGGATGGTCCCTTCATCCGATGCTAATTGGCGTATTTCATCATTCTTTCTCGTACGAACTCTAATTCCTGCTGGAATTCTTTATGTAATTGTCGTAACTCGCTCGCTTGTTTATCGGCTCGCGGTGCCGTAGTCGTGGTTCTTGGTTCTCCGTACGCTGTAGGGTTAAATCCATAGTTGGCGTAGAACGGGGTTGTTTTGGTACTTTCGTTTTCTGAGCTGTTGTAAGCGAACTGTGCTGTGGGTAACAACCGTACCCAATTGTCTTGCTTGTGGTTCACATAGCATCTTAGGTATTGTTCCAGTGTTTGGTTGGCTCGCTCTGTTTGTCCGTCCGTCTGTGGGTGGAATGCTGTGGATAGTTTGTGGTCTGTTCCTAGCTGTTCCATCAGGGATTTCCAAAATCTTAATGTGAAGAGCTTGTCTCTGTCTGTAATAATGCTTTTTGGAAGTCCGTAATTGCTGACAATCATTCGTAGGAATATATAGGCGATTTCTTCGGCGTTGCTGCTTTCTTTATATGGTAGGAAGTAGGCGTATTTGGTGAGCTTGTCCACTATAACCAGTATACTGTCGTACTTGGTCTTAGTGAGTGGTTCTTCCGAAGGAGGTAATTTAACGATGAAGTCCATTGTAATGGTTTGCCATGCCTTGCTGGGGGCTGGTAAGGGTTATAGGAGTCCGTAAGGCCTATGTCTTGCGGATTTGCTTTTGGCACAAAGTTCGCAGTCCTTAATGGCTTCTCGTACTTTTTATCGTATTCCTTTGAAATTGTAATGCTGTTTTAGCCGTTTCCATATCTTGGAAATTCCTTGGTGTCCGTGGGCTTTGTTTCCGTGGATCTTCCGTATTTCTTCTGGTGTGGTTACCGTATTTGTTATCATAAGGCTCCGGTGTGCTGGTAAAAGGTTTCCGTTTCCGTCTATGGTGAGAATAACCCGTGTTTCCTTTGGCACTATATTCTCGTGATCTGGTCTTCGGCTGAGGGCGTCGGCCCTGCCGTTTTCTGTTCCTTTTCGGTAGATGATCCTAAAATGGAATTTTGACAGGAATTCTGACCATCTGATTTGTCGTTTGTTCAACATTTTGCTAGTGGTAAAGTGGGTCAGGTTTTTGTGGTCCGTGTAAACTAACACCTCGTGTTTAGTTCCGGATAACTGTGGTTTCCATTCTTCAAATGCTCGAATAATGGCCATAAACTCTTTGTCGTAAATCTGGTAATTGAATTCTGGTCCATGTAGTTTTTGTGAAAAGAAGGCGCAAGGATGCAACCGTCCTTCTTCGTTTCGCTGACTGAGTTGTCCTCCGATCGCATAGTCCGATGCGTCGGTCTCGACTTCGAAAGGTTTCGTTGGGTCTGGTATTTTGAGGATTGGTTCTCTGGCTACTGCGTCTCGTAGCTGTTCAAAGGCCTGTTGTGTCTGTTCCGTCCACTGGAATTCTAGGTCTTTTTTGGTCATGTTGGTCAATGGGGTGGCAATCGCGCCGTATCCCTTGATAAACCTTCTGTAAAAGTTCACGAATCCGAGAAATGCCCGAACGTCTCTTACGTTCTGTGGTTGAGGCCATTCCTTTACCGCTTGGATTTTCGATTTCTCCATCCTAATTTCTCCAGAAGCGATAATATATCCTAGGAAATTAACTTGCTTGCTGTAAAAGAGACATTTCTCGGGCTCAACTAAGAGCTTAGCGTTTTGCAGTTTTTGTAAAATTGTGTGAACGTGTTGCTTGTATTTTTCCAACGTCTTGGAAAAAACAAGGATGTCGTCCAGGTAGACAACGACGAAAATGTCTAGGCATTCCCTGAAAACGTGGTTGATCATGGTTTGGAAGGTTGCTGGGGCGTTGGTAAGACCGAAGGGCATTATTAGGTATTTATAATGTCCTCGTCGGGTGCGAAACGCTGTTTTCCACTCTTCGCCTTCCTTTATGCGGATCAAGTTATATGCTCCTTTGAGGTCTAGTGTTGTAAACCACTATGCTTAATAGAGCATATCTCGGAATTCTCCTATTAGTGGGAGTGGGTAGCAATTCTTTATGGTGATGTCGTTTAATTGTTTGTAGTCCACGCATAGTCGTAATTTTCCGTTCTTCTTTGGTACGAAGAGGATTGGGTATCCTGCTGGTAATATTGATAGTCTGATATAAGTAGTAGTAGTAGTAGTAGTAGTATTAGTTAACGCCGGGCTCGGCCCGGCTTGTTAGCCGGCCGTTAGCAACCTCCCGAGGGGTATCTCGGCGCGCGTTCTATCTTCTTTATTTACACAGGGGGAAAACAAGGAGGGCAGAGGCGGATCGTGCCTGACCGGGTTCGGGCCCGGTCCTGCTTAGGGGGTTAGTTCACTGACGCGACCCCGTGCCTAAGGTGCACGGAGGGTTCGTCTGACGGCTTGTGCCGTGAAGTGTGGGTGAAAAGGCAGTAAGTCTATTCCTCGTCAGAGTTCGAGTCGTTTACGATCGGTGTCCCTAGGCGTAAAGTGCGTTCGTGGCGCGCGGGGCGCTGGCGGGCCGCTCTGGGGCGGGCGCTGAAGTAGTTGGTGGCTATCGAAAACGCCTCAAAGCTTTTCGGTTGCCCGAAGCTTGTCTGGAAGAATTTCCAGCGTTGGGCGCGATTTGGCGGCCCGGCCGGCCGGTCGTTATTAGGCCACGGCCAGTTTCTCCACACCGCCCGCGAATAGCGGCAGTGCACCGGGTGCTCAGGGGAGGTCCGCTTCCAGCACCAGGCACACGAGGTGTTTGCATCCTGGTGGTTGAAACGGTCATGGTAGGCCTTGAAATCGCC